>NC_064849.1:98610499-98760499 GCF_024139225.1 Suncus etruscus | reverse complement strand
ATATTCCATTATTGTCTGTGGACATAAACACTAGATTATATTAACAGATCTAATAAATTGGAAAATGAATTGCTTAGAATTTTTGTCAAGATATCTTAATGAGGGGCCGGGGAGATAGCATGGAGGTAAGGCGTTTGCCTTTCATGCAGGAGGTCATCGGTTCGAATCCCGGCGCCCCATATGGTCCTCTGTGCCTGCCAGGAGCAATTTCTGAGCCTGGAGCCAGAAATAACCCCTGAGCACTGCCGGGTGTGACCCAAAAACCAAAAAAAAAAAAAAAAAAAAAAAAAAAAAAAAGATATCTTAATGAGCACTTTCTTATAGTCTAATATAATATAACATTACAATGCGAAATTAGGGCAACAAATACATATCTTCAAGTACCACTATGTGATTAAGTTTGCTGGAATCTTCCTTTGCAGCCTCAAGCAGGAAATCAAAAAGCCCACCATAAACAATTTGTAACGAACGATTTTGACCATTATTTTTGTTTTATTTTGTAGAGAAGACATGGCTATTCTCACGGCTTACTCCTTTCTCTGGCAGCTGAAACTCTTCTCCACAAAAGCCACAGTATTAGCCATAGTATTTGGAATTCCTGAACTGCTGGGCCACATATGTGGCCACATGACTAGTCCAAATTTTTTCAACACTGTCATGTCAGTAGGAGCACATAAATTTAGATGTCAATGTGGATTCAAAGCCACCTAATGTTCAGAAACAAAACAAATAACAAAATCAACTAGCAAATTGTTAGTAAATTGCCTAGCAAACCTGACAATGAGTTAATCATCTCATTCTGAAGTACATTAATTTTCACAAATTTTCTTATTGCTGTATTTTAAAGAAATAATTTCATTACCACTTACCTCTAAACAAGCAATATAAAATATATTAATTCATGTCTGCCAAGGGTGTAGGCCTGAAAATGGTAGAAGTTCAGGGATTATGGTGGAAGAAATTTTACATTGGTGTTGGAATTGGTCTTGGAACAATGTTTTGTTTTGTTTTTGTTTTTGTTTTTTGTTTTTGGGCCACACCCGGCAATGCTCAGGGGTTACTCCTGGCTGTCTGCTCAGAAGTAGCTCCTGGCAGGCACAGGGGACCATATGGGACACCGGTATTCGAACCAACCACCTTTGGTCCTGGATCGGCTGCTTGCAAGGTAAATGCCGCTGTGCTATCTCTCCGGGCCCTTGGAACAATGTTTTATGAGTTAAATATGTCTTTAAATGAAATGATTTATAAAAAAGATTTAATAAAATGAATTAAAAAGAGTAAATAAAAACTAAATTGTTAATAAGTAAATGGGTAATATATCTTGAGAATTTGTATATTTAATACATTGTATACCATTATATATTTATCTTGAAACCCAAGAATAATCTTTTATTTTTTAGTGAGTGTTTGGTTGATTTCCACTGTTTATTACTGCTATTCCTTGCACAACAGAACATCGATATGATACTAATAGAATATCCTTCAGTGGTTCCAATCATTGTTATAAGCACCATAAATGTCTGAGGGTTTTCAACCACTATAACACAAAGATATGTGTATATTCACACAAATAAAAAAAAGAGTGACAACTCCTCTTTCTTTTCAAGTCCTTTCCACATCTCCCACCATGATCAACATTCTTAAAAACTACCTAGTTAGAATTATTGTTGCTGTCCTTTTAATGCAAAATAACAATCTAGAGTAGGAAATTAAAATTCTATTAGATAAAACAATAATCTCAATGAGATATTCTTTTTTTATTTTCCCATGACTCATGTTTTTTCTGATATGTGTATGTCATGTGTGCATGTGTTGTGTATAGACACCCTGTATTGGGGGTTGGGTTAAGGTGAATGGAGTGTGATGCAAAATTAATTTAAAATTTAATAAAAGAATTTAAAAATTATGTGAACAGCAGTAAGGAAATAAAAGTTGATGGTCTAAAAATCTAGATTTTGTTTAAACTGGCAATTCAATGCTTTAAGTGGTCTTAGATAATAGAATTAATACTTATTCTTTGAAATTGAAGGATCCATGAAACCTAACTCAATGAATTTCTAAAGTAAGGCAAATTTGACTGTTTCTGAGCTGCCATGGTGGAAAATATCTAAAGATTACTTTGTGATGGAAAAAAGTACTAAATAGTTTATAAAAAATAATGTTAACATGTTTTAAGATTTAAATAAGCAAGTCACAATTTTAAAAAAATCACAAAAAATTACATATATAATCAATATTTATGAAACATTTTTGCCTGTGGTCTTTTTTTTAAATCATGCATTTCAGGAAAAGGGAACATAAATTATTTTAAAAGAAAGGAATTTGAAATTTGGGGATCTTTCATTTATTAAAAAATTTAATAAACTTATATACTATAAAGTAGACACCAGGACACCAGGCAGGGAAAATCCATGAAAGTACACCGGCCCAGTGGGGCCCAACTGTGAAAAACTGTGAGTTTGACCTGTATATGTCTGTCTACTGTCCTCTTGCATGAAACTCTTGAGAGTGGGGCGAAAAGAGGCTCCAGAAAACTCGCTAGCCCAGAGGCCATTTTCAGGGAGGGACTACAGAGCATGAAAACCGGCAAGAATTTGCAAAAGCCGGCTCCCTGTGTGTGACACCAGGCGGGGAAAATCCATGAAAGTACACCGGCCCAGTGGGGCCCAACTGTGAAAAACTGTGAGTGTGACCTGTATATGTCTGTCTACTGTCCTCTTGCGTGAAACTCTTGCGAGTGGGGCAAAAAGAGGCTCCAGAAAACTCGCTCGCCCAAACGCCATTTTCAGGGAGGGACTACAGAGCATGAAAACCGGCAAGACTTTGCAAAAGTCGGCTCCCTGTGTGTGACGCCAGGCAGGGAAAATCCATGAAAGTACACCGGCCCAGTGGGGCCCAACTGTGAAAAACTGTGAGTTTGACCTGTATATGTCTGTCTACTGTCCTCTTGCGTGAAACTCTTGCGAGTGGGTCAAAAAGAGGCTCCAGGGGAGCATGGCCGCTCCGCTTCGCAACGCGGCCGTGCACTCTTTCTAAGGAAAGAACACCATTGCAACAAGAAGGAAAAATTACACTAAGAACAGTGCTATATCACAGAAGCAAACATTTCTCTCTGGACTGTCTTCTCTGTTGCATGCTCGGGCCTAAGATTTGACCCAGTGTGAGGCTTCATCCACGGAGGACTCCCTCCCTTAGAGGCAAGTCAGCACATCCAGAAAGGGAGGAGCCAGAGGAGTCTGCTGCCTGCATTATATAGACAATGAATACCACCACAACACGTAGAAAAATCCACAATACAAGTGTGACAATGGGGAAACAACGCAGGCCAGCATCAGACATAGAGAATGAAGATGACAATTCTGAGGATCAGATAATGACCAACCAACTAATCAACCTCTCAGATAAGGACTTTAGACTAGCAATATGGAAGATGCTCAACGGACTCCAAGATACCATGGATCGAGTTGAACAGAACACTAATAAGAACCAAGAGAATATGAAGACAGAAATCACAAAACTCCAAACTGAAATAACATGTCAACTAACAGGACTGAAAAAGTCAGTAAACGAAGTGAATGACAAAATGGATAAGCTCTGGGACAGGGTATCAGAAGCTGAGAATAGACTTGGTGCTGTGGAAGATGAGATACATAACAATTCCATACAGCAGGAGAGATTGGACAAAAAACTTAAAGCAAATGAGCAGACAATGGAAAAATTAGTCAAAGAATGGGAACAGATGAAAATAGAAGTCTATGTTAAGATCAACAGAAACAACTTAAGAATCATTGGAGTCCCAGAGACCCAGGAAGAAAATTTCCAGGAAGAATCAATGGTTAAGAACATCATTAAAGAGAAACTTCCAGAGCTAAAGAATATATGTAATCAAATCCTGCATGCCTGAAGAGTACCAACCAAAAGAGACCCCAGAAAAACCACCCCAAGACACATCCTAGTCACAATGACAAATCCCACAGATAGAGACAGAATTCTGAAAACAGCAAGATCAAAAGGGGAAATCACATTCAAGCAAGCTTACCTGAGATTTACAGCAGACCTGTCACCAGAAACACTAAATGCCAGAATGCAGTGGTGGGATATTGTGACAAGACTGAATGAAATAAATGCTTCACCCAGAATACTATACCCAGCAAAACTCACTTTCCAGTTTGACGGAAGAATACATGGTTTCACAGACAAAAAACAGCTCAGAAACTTCACAGACACAAAACCAGTCTTAAGAGAAAAACTGAAAGACCTAATCTAAGACAAGACTACCCAAAAGACACACCAAATTTCGAAATAAAGATGGCATTAAATCCCAGGACAATTCTTTCTCTCAATGTCAATGGACTAAATGCACCAGTTAAGAGACACAGAGTGGCTAAATGGATCAAAAAATTCAATCCAACCTTCTGCTGCCTACAAGAAACGCACCTGAATAGTCAGAACAAACATAGACTCAAAATAAAAGGCTGGAGAAAAATTATCCAAGCAAACAACACCCATAAAAAAGCTGGAGTGGCCATACTAATATCAGATAATGCAAACTTTATACTCAGGAAGGTTGTAAGGGACAAAGATGGACATTTTATATTAATCAAGGGGTACGTAGAGCAGGAAGAATTCACTCTCCTAAACATATATGCACCGAATGAGGGGCCAGCAAAATATTTAATACAACTGTTGACAAATCTAAAAAATATTATCAACAACAACACAATAATTGTGGGGGACCTTAACACGGCTTTGTCAACACTGGATAGGTCAACCAGACTGAAACCCAACAAGAATATACTAGACCTGAGGAGAGAAATGGAAGAAAGAGGCCTAGTGGATATATATAGGACACTTCATCCCCAGAAACCTGGATACACATTCTTCTCCAATGTACATGGGACATTCTCCAGGATAGACTACATGCTGGCACATAAAACATACCTCCATAAGATCAAGAGGATAGAAATTTTGCAGGCTACCTTCGCTGACCACAAGGCTCTGAAATTATTTGTGAACTCCAAAGGGACTCAGAAGAAACACTTTAACACCTGGAAGTTAAACAGCCTCATGCTCAATAACCAGTGGGTCTGAGATGAAATCAAGGAGGAAATCAAAAGGTTCCTGGAAACAAATGACAATAAAGACACAAACTATCAGAACTTATGGGACACAGCAAAAGCAGTACTGAGAGGAAAATTTATAGCTTTGCAAGCACACATCAGGAAGGAAGAAGGAGCTTACCTGAGTAGCTTAATGACACAGCTAATAGAACTAGAAAATGCTCAACGAAAGGACCCAAGAATAGGAAGACAGAAGGAAATAACAAAACTGAGAGCAGAAATCAACGAAGTAGTAACTCAAAAAACAATCCGAAAGATAAACGAAAGCAGAAGTTGGTTCTTTGAAAAAATAAACAAGATTGATAGACCACTGGCAAACCTAACAAAGAAAGAGAGAGAGAGAGAAACTTGATAATTCGTATCAGGAATGAAAAAGGAGAGATCACTACTGATATGACAGAGATTCAAAGGGTAATCAGAAACTACTTTGAAAAACTCTACGCCACTAAAAATGAGAACCTGGAAGAAATGGATAAATTCTTGGACTCTTATAATCTTCCACGGTTGAAGGAAGAGGATGTAGCATATCTAAACACCCCCATCACCATTGATGAAATTAAAACAGTAATCAAATGTCTGCCGAAAAACAAAAGCCCAGGTCCAGATGGTTTCACTAATGAATTTTATCAAACTTTCCAAGAGGAACTACTGCCAATCTTGGCAAGACTCTTTCATGAAATTGAATAAGCAGAAACACTTCCAAATAGCTTTTATGAAGCCAACATCACCTTGATACCTAAACCAGACAGAGATGCTACAAAAAAAGAAACTTACAGACCAATATCGCTGATAAATGCAGATACAAAGATCCTCAACAAAATCCTGGCAAATAGGATTCAATACCTCGTTAATAAGATCATCCAATTCGATCAAGTAGGTTTCATCCCAGGAATGCAAGGCTGGTTTAATATCCGTAAATCTATCAACATAATACACAACATCAATAAGAAGAAAAATAAAAACCACATGATCATATCAATAGATGCAGAGAAAGCATTTGATAAGGTCCAACACCCATTCTTGATCAAAACTCTCAGCAAGATGGGAATGGAGGGAACCTTTCTCAATATAGTGAAGGCCATCTACCACAAGCCAGTGGCAAATATTATCCTCAATGGAGAAAAACTGAAAGCCTTCCCTCTAAATTCTGGCACAAGACAAGGCTGTCCTCTCTCACCACTCCTATTCAACATAGCACTGGAAGTACTTGCTATAGCGATTAGGCAAGAAAAGGATATCAAGGGAATCCAGATAGGAAAGGAAGAAGTCAAGCTCTCACTGTTTGCAGATGACATGATACTCTACTTAGAAAACCCTAAAGACTCTATCAAAAAGCTTCTAGAAAGAATAGACTCATATAGCAAGGTGGCAGGCTACAAAATTAACACACAAAAATGAATGGCCTTTCTATACACCAATAGTAATAAGGATGAAATGGACATTAAGAAAACAACCCCATTCACAATAGTGCCACACAAACTCAAATATCTTGGAATCAACTTGACTAAATAGTGAAGGACCTATACAAGGAAAACTATAAAACTCTGCTCCAAGAAATAAGAGAGGACACACAGAAATGGAAACACATACGCTGCTCATGGATTGGCAGGATTAACATCATCAAAATGGCAATACTCCCCAAGGCATTATACAGATTTAATGCCATCCCTCTAAAGATACCCATGACATTCTTCAAAGACGTGGATCAGGCACTTTTGAAATTCACTTGGAACAATAAACACCCTCGAATAGCTAAAGCAATCATTGGGAAAAAGAATATGGGAGGAATTACTTTCCCCAACTTTAAACTGTACTACAAAGCAATAGTTATCAAAACAGCATGGTATTGGAATAAGGACAGGTCCTCAGATCAGTGGAATAGGCTTGAATACTCAGAAAATGTTCCCCAGACATACAATCACCTAATTTTTGATAAAGGAGCAGGAAATCCTAAATGGAGCAGGGAAAGCCTCTTCAACAAGTGGTGTTGGCACAATTGGATAGCCACTTGCAAAAAATTGAACTTAGACCCCCAGCTAACATCATGTACGAAGGTAAAATCCAAATGGATTAAAGACCTCGACATCAGCCCCAAAACCATAAGATATATAGAACAGCACATAGGCAAAACACTCCAGGACATTACAGGCATCTTCAAGGAGGAAACTGCACTCTCCAAGCAAGTGAAAGCAGAGATTAACAGATGGGAATATATTAAGCTGAGAAGCTTCTGCACCTCAAAGGAAATAGTGCCCAGGATACAAGAGCCCCCCACTGAGTGGGAGAAACTATTCACCCAATCCCATCAGATAAGGGGCTAATCTCCAAAATATACAAGGCACTGACAGAACTTTACAAGAAAAAACATCTAACCCCATCAAAAAATGGGGAGATGAAATGAACAGACACTTTGACAAAGAAGAAATACAAATGGCCAAAAGACACATGAAAAAATGTTCCACATCACTAATCATCAGGGATATGTAAATCAAAACAATGATGTGATAACCACCTCACACCCCAGAGAATGGCACACATCACAAAGAATGAGAATAAACAGTGTTGGCGGGGATGTGGAGAGAAAGGAACTCTTATCCATTGCTGGTGGGAATGCCATCTAGTTCAACCTTTATGTAAAGCGATATGGAGATTCCTCCAAAAACTGGAAATCGAGCTCCCATATGATCCAGCTATACCACTCCTAGGAATATACCCTAGGAACACAAAAATACAATACAAAAATCCCTTCCTTACACCTATATTCACTGCAGCACTATTTACCATAGCAAGACTCTGGAAACAACCAAGATGCCCTTCAACAGACGAATGGCTAAAGAAACTGTGGTACATATACACAATGGAATATTATGCAGCTGTCAGGAGAGATGAAGTCATGAAATTTTCCTATTCATGGATGTACACGGAATCTATTATGCTGAGTGAAATAAGTCGGAGAGAGAGAGAAAAACGCAGAATGGTCTCACTCATCTATGGGTTTTAAGAAAAATGAAAGACATTCTTGCAATAATAATTTTCAGACACAAAAGAGAAAAGAGCTGGAAGTTCCAGCTCACCTCAGGAAGCTCACCACAAATAGTGATGAGTTTAGTTAGGGAAATAGCTACATTTTGAACTGTCCTAATAACGAGAATGTATGAGGAAAATGGAGAGCCTGTCTAGAATACAGGCGGGGGTCGGGTGGGGAGGAGGGAGACTTGGGACATTGATGATGGGAATGTTGCACTGGTGATGGGTGGTGTTCTTTACATGACTGAAACCCAAACACAATCATGTATGTAATTACGGTGTTTAAATATATTAAAAAAAAAAAGGAAGGATGACAGTTCTTTGCATAGGGGTTGAAAATGTTGGGGAAAATAGAAAGAAAAATCTTTTGGCCTATAAAGAAGGTGTACCTACCCAAGAAGCAACTCCAGGCTTCAGTCATACTAAGTTATCTAAGCCCAAAGTCTTTCTTCATGGTCCCAGTAAAATTTCTCCTCAATCATGATTGTCACAGTCAGGCTTCTCTAATTAGAGACCTTGATTTTTGCAGAGATCCTCTGTCGAAGTCAGGGTGTCATGGAGTGTTTTCTGGTTTCATATCACCATTAGGTGGCAAGGCAGGAAAACCTGCCCTGAACGCAAGTTTTTGCTGTTTCCAAGTCATACTGGCATCATAGAACCCATCCTGGAGCAACTCAGTGCCAGAGCAGCATTAATGCTGCCCCTGGTAGAAGTTTGATTCCTGGTGCTGGTGCAGAAACCATGATAGTTCTAAAGGTGATAAACAAGTTTCATGGGTAAATAGCTGATGTCAGTTGTGAAGCCCAAGTCAAGTCACTGTGATAAATGCTCAGGTAAGGTCCCCCTTTCAATATAAAATTTATGAATTCCTGGGGCCAGAGAGATAGCATGGAGGTAAGGCGTTTACCTTGTATGCAGAAGGACAGTGGTTTGAATCCCATCATCCCATATGGTTCCCTGAGACTGCCAGGAGTGATTTCTGAGCATAGAGACGGGAGTAACCCCTGAGTGCCACTGGGTGTGACCCAAAAACAAAACAAAACAAAACAAAAATATTAAAAAAAAAAAGTAGACACCAAACTCTTTTCTGAGATTATGATGGTGTGAAAATTTTACAACTTGTCTTTGGTGCCTTTTGGGGTGGGGTTGGACCACACTGGGTGATGCTCAGGTGTTACTCCTGGCTATACACTTAAAAATTGCTCCTGGCTTGAGGAACCATATGAGATACTGGGGGATTGAACCGCAGTCTTTTCTAGATTAGTGCATGCAAGGCAAATGCCCTACCACTTGCGCCACCACTCCAGCCCCTGGAGCTGACATTTTTTTTTCTTATAGTAGAGATAACTGCAAATTTTAATGAGTAATATTGACCAAAGAACAGATTACCAGTGAGAAAAACAATAGATGGTCTGTTTTATATTGGGTAATGGGGCAATCTTCTGTCAGTAAATAAGTTATAAAACGAACCTTAAAGGAAAAGAATGTAGGAATGCAGAGAAGAGTTCTAGAGAAGTATAATTATTTTTATTCTTAAAGAAACTGAAATAGGTTGGCTGAGAAGAGTAAAGGAAAGAGAAAGTGTTAAGATGTTGAGAAACAAGACAACAGAAACACTAAGATTATGTTTTGAGAAAGTGTTTTGAATTCCTAAGAGGTACTTAATAGTTTTATGAAGGTCAGAGATAAAAATAGTTTTATAAATATCTCTTTGACTGTAGAGTATAAAAAAGATGTGAAGGCAGAATGAATGAAGACAAGAATGAAGGAAGAGAAGCAATACAAAAGGATGATATTAAAATAAGCGCCTAGGGGCCGGAGCAATTGCATAATGGTAGGACCTGCACATGGCTGACCAGGCCGCCCTGATTCTATTTCCTACATCCCATATGGTCCCCAGAACCTGCCAGAAGTGATTTCTGGCCACAGAGCCAGTAATAATCCCTAAGCACCCACCGGGTGTGGCCCCAAAACCAATAAAACAAACAAACAAATAAGCAACCTAACAGAGTGACAGTAAATTGGAAAGGGGAAAGTTTTAAAATGTTTTAGAGGGCTAGAGTGGTTAGCGCCAGTGGTAGGACGTTTTCCTTGCACGTGGCTGACCCAGGATGGACCTTGGTTCAATCCCGGGCATCCTATACTGTCCCCCAAGCCAGGAGCAATTTCTGAGCACATAGCTAGGAGTAACCCTTAGCGTCACCAGGTATGGCTCAAAAACCAAACAAAAAACTGTTTTGGGTATTAATAATAATATAATTATCCAAAATCACTCACAATGTATATTAAAAACTGATAAACATGCTATTAATTTATGAGAAAATTTTCAAGAAATATCAAGTATTCAATGAGAATGAGGGATGGAAGGACCAGCTCACGATATGAAGCTTGCTACAAAGAGTAGTGAGAGGGGCCAGAGAGATAGCATGAAGGTAAGGCATTTGCCTTGTATGCAGAAGGTTGTTGGTTCAAATCCCGGTATTCCCATATGGTTCCCTGAGCCTGCCAGGAGCAGTTTCTGAGCATAGAGCCAGGGAGTAACCCCTGAGCGCTGCCGGGTGTGACCCAAAAACAAAAACAAACAAACCAAAAAACAAAGAGTGATGAGTTCAGTTAGAGAAATAACTACACAAACAACTATCATGACAATGGTAGTGAGTGAGAGAAATAGAATGCTGTCTTGAAGATAGGCAGGGGGTGGAAAGGAGTGCGTCATTGGTGGTGGGAAGTTTATACTGGTGAAGGGGATATATTATTTTTTATGACTGAAACCCAATTGCATATATATTTGTAATCATGGTGCTTAACTAAAGATATTATAAAAATATTTAAAAGGAAGGAAGGAAGGAAGGAAGGGAGTGAGGAAGGGAGGGAGGAAGGGAGTGAGGAAGGGAGGGAGGAAGGGAGGAAAGAAGGGAGGAAGGGATAGGGAGGGAGGGAGGGATAGGGAGGGAGGAAGGGATAGGGAGGGAGAAAGAAAGAAAGAAAGAAAGGAGAAAGAAAAGAAAAGAAAGAAAGAAAGAAAGAAGAAAGAAAGAAAAGAAAGGAAAGAAAGAAAGAAAGAAAGAAGAAAGAAAGAAAAAAGAAAGAAGAAAGAAAGAAAGAAAGAAAGAAAGAAAAGAAAGAAAGAAAGAAGAAAGAAAGAAAGAAAGAGAAAGAAAGAAGAAAGAAAGAAAGAAGAAAGAAAGAAAGAAAGAAAGAAAAGAAAAGAAAGAAAGAAAGAAGAAAGAAAGAAAGAAGAAAGAAAGAAGAAAGAAGAAAAAGAAAGAAAGAAAGAAAGAAAGAAGAAAGAAAGAAAGAAAGAAAGAAAGAAAGAAAGAGAAGAAAGAAAGAAAGAAAGAAGAAGAAAGAAAGAGAGAAGAAAGAAGAAAGAAAGAAAGAGAAGAAAGAAAGAAAGAAAAGAAGAAGAAAGAAAGAAAGAAAGAAAGAAAGAAAGAAAGAAAGAAAAAGAGAAAAGAAAGAAAGAAAGAAAGAAAGAAAGAAAGAAAGAGAAAAGAAAGAAGAAAAGAAAGAAGAAAGAAAGAGAAGAAGAGAAGAAAGAAGAAAGAAAGAAAGAAAGAAAGAAAGAAAGAAAGAAGAAAGAAAGAAAGAGGAGAGAGAGAAAGAAAGAAAGAAGAAAGAAAGAAAGAAAGAAGAAAGAAAGAAAGAAAGAAGAAAGAAAGAAAGAAAGAAGAAAGAAAGAAAGAAAGAAGAAGAAAGAAAGAAAGAAAGAAAGAAAGAAAGAAAGAAAGAAAGAAAGAAAGAGAGAGAGAAAGATGAAAGGAAAGAAAGAAAGAGAAGAAAGAAAAGAAAGAAAGAAAGAAAGAAAGAGAAGAAAGAAAGATAGGAAAGAAGAAAGAAAGAAAGAAGAGAAAGAAAGAAAGAAAGAAAAGGAAAAGAAAGAAAGAAAGAAAGAAAGGAAAGAAAAGAAAGAAAGAAAGAAAGAAAGAAGAAAGGAAAGAAAAGAAAGAAAGAAAGAAAGAAAGAAAGAAAGAAAGAAAGAAAGAAAGAAAGAAAGAAAAAAGAAAAGAAAGAAAGAAAGAAAAGAAAGAAAGAGAAGAATAGAAGAAGAAAGAAAGAAAGACATGAAATCACTCCTTGGGGAACCAAATGGAACTCCAGCGGATTGTACCAGTGATCTGTCCTGTGTCAGCCACGTGCAAGGCAAACGCCTTACGCTGAGCCATTGCTACAGCCCCACAACTGACTTTTTAAAATAATCTATCTATTTTGATATATAGGTCATGATTAGTGGTGCTCAAGAATTACTCCCTTTGCTCTCATTCTACACCCTAGCAGTGTTTGGCGCAGGGGAGCTCCGGGGGTATATGGATGTAGGAAACCAACTCCAGGGTTGGATTGTGAATGTAAGTGCCCTGTACTATTGCTTCATTCCATCTTAAAATATCTTATTAATAATATTTCCCTATTATAATGTCACAAATAGTCTTACACATTCTTTAATATCCTATATTCTATAGAATAAGAAACAAACTTTGCATATTAGAATCTGCCACCTTTGCTAAAGTCTGTTTGTCTTTATGCTTACCTTTTAGCTATCTTGTTGCCTTTTAAACCATTATTATTCTTTTAGTCCACTGGATTTGTTATTATTAGATTGCTTTTTAATAGAAGTCTAAAATAAATTTATCCCTCAAGAGCTAGTTCAAGTTCCATCTCCTCTATAAGATATTTCCAGATAATTAAAAAAAGTATATTATATTTCTTCTTTTTACAGATCTGTGTAAAATATACACATGATTTTATATAAACACACATATATTCAGTATGTTGAATAAAATTATAGTAATTCAATTCTTTATCCAAAAATTTAATTTTTGACTATATTAGTTTACTGTTAATTTTTTTATTCTGGTATAAATTCATAGAAAAAGACCTGTTAGCGAATTAATAAAGCTTTCTAATACTTCATTTCATCATTCCTTTAAGTAGTGGTTTATTCGAGCACATATGCTATCAGTTGCAAATTTTTTCAGGGGGTTTCCCTAAAGAGAAAGCAATATTTGTAAGATCAAATGAATCATTGTATTCATAGGTCATGATACACTTTCATTACAAAAAAATTTATAAGACAGTTTTATTATTAAAATGAAATAAAGGAATAGAGAACAAGTGACCTCATATATGCAAGATCTGTGATGATTGGTTCTTCAACATGGAACCAGGGAGAGTGTGTGTGTGGCATGTGTGACTCCTGATCCTCAAGCACTCTATTGGCGTCAAAGCACTGCTGGGCCCAATACCTGAACAATTAGGCCCTGAACATTCTGGCTCATCATCTTCAGGGATTTGATATCCCTTTCCAACTCCCAATGCCACAGAGTGTGATTCCTATTTAAAAAATAATTGATACTAAGTGCCATGAAGAAAATGTCAGCGGATGAGAAACTGTAGCAGTGTAATCCTACCTAAATTGAATGATCTAGGAGAATAGTGAAAAACAGTTATTTTCAGAACTAGTATAATTTAATCTGCTCAGATTTTCAGAGAGCTAACATATGTTACTTATAAATAAATATTTGTTTCCTAAAATATATAAAATAGAATGGAACTATACATAATTAAATATTGACCTATCAGCAAGTAATTAGTAATCATATTATTCATGATGCCAAGGCTCATATTTGTTTTAAAGAACATATAAATAAAGTCTTAGTTTTGTAGTAGTTGGAATCTCTCTTCCAGAATCTTCTGACCATAGCAGACTAACTGGTTTGGAAACAAGTAAGGCTGGGTCCCATTGTTCCCATTACTTCAAAAGTTTCCTTGTACCTATGTGTTGAAAAGTGAAGACCTCCAGAGAAAATTAATCAGAAGCACAGCTCGTTCGATAGAGAATGAGAGTTTATGAAAAGCAGAGAACCAGTAATGACAGCATCCAGAAAATTTTGGATAATCTTCCAATAGAGTACTGCTTGCAAATGAGGCCAAAGAACATTTTGGTGTGCTGGTCAAGTGGATGTCTCATGTCACTTATGACACCAGATACCCACCATGATGAAACCAAACTGGTGAGGACTTAGGACTGAGTTGTGTCACTGCAAAACTGAGTGATGATAAAAACTACAGTTATATGTCATAATGTTTGATATCTGTCAAATCTAAGAAAACAAGTGATGGGGGATCCCAGAGGGCTTAACTAAGAACCAAAATGCAACACTAAGATTCAAATATTTAAGCTGATTGATGACATTTCCTATTTTCTCCCCACTGCTCAAGGTCCAAATTCAGAACTTTGTGGCCCACACATAATCGGGCCATGATGGAAGAATGACCCCATGGGACCATCTGGCTAAACACAGCTGCAAAACAACAAGCCTTACCGTCTGGAAAAAGAGCTCTGATAGACAGATTTTTGGAAGAGCTTCCAAGAGAAATGGTGGATTCCTCACTGGGGATACTTGATACAGTCGAAGCATACAGCAGGGGCCACTCCAACACAGGGCAGGTTTAAAGCAGGCGTCTCCAGCAATGATTGATGCAGCCTCTCCTCCAGGGTTGTTCCTCCCACATTAATGGGGAAGATGCACCAGTCGAGTCATATAATTATTTCCATTGAAGCATCCCTGTACATTGTTTTGAAAACTTCAGATTTTTGTGACACAAAATTGGCTTCACTTAGCTCCTGCAAATGTCAACAATTTTAAGGCTGGGAAAGTTGGGAGAATAATCAATATAAGCCAACACGATTGCTTAAGGTCTGCCCTGTCCTCAGTTAACATCAGGTCAGCAGCAAAATAATCTCTGATTTCCTTTCCAAACAAACCATATAGTGCACTTTTTTCACCAACCTTCCAGTAGGAGGTTATAAAAGCAAAAACCAGTGTAAACAAAAATTGTCATCATCTTCCAAAGCCAAAAGTAAGTGTGAGAATAGGATATACCTACTCCAAAATCCTTACCAGAAAGCCCTGAACCTCTCTTCTTTGTATTGCCCCTTCAAGAAAGGAAAATTGATAGCAAAGTTCATTTGCCAAGGCATGCCTAATTGATTTTGTCAATAGTTGATTTGACATGGAGTATATTGGGTGGGTGGGGGACACATACAGAGGGTAGATTCTTATTAATTGATTTCAAAAACGGATCTGTACTGCACATAAAGGAAACGTCTCATTAGAAGTAACAGAGTCAAGATATAAGTTTGAGGATTTAGTAGGGTACAAGTATAATGCACCTTGATACCTGTGAAGGCAAGAATAGACTGGAAGGGCGGGTAATGCTACAGAAGTAGGGCATTTGCCTTGCACTCTGCGGACCTCAGGATGGACCCCGGCATCCATATAGCCCCCAGAGGCCTGCTAGGAGTAATTTCTGAGCTGCAGAGCCAAGAGTAACCTCAGAGATGCAACCGGGGGTGATCCAAAAACAAATAAACAAAAAAGATAGACTGGAAAAGAATGAGAACAATAAAAACCAATAAAAAACACAAAAGTACCTTGTCTCCTGGTCCTCACCCACTATTCTTGTGTCATTTCTAGTCTTCTTTCCCTCTCTTCTTTGTCTTTCTCCTTCATAACCACTTGGTAACTTAAGTTCTATATTCAACGTTCAAGGAATTGTCATTAGATTGTTAGATTGTTCATCTAAGGTTTTTTATGTATATCACATGATTAAGAATCACTCCAGTATTCTGTCTTTCTACTAATTTCACTTAATGTGGTCTCTCTCAAGCTCCAACAGTGGTTGTAGCAAAACGTAAGTTTTATTTTTTTGATAGGTTGAGTAGTATTTCTCGATGTACAAAAGCCACATATTTATCCCCTCTTATCTTTTTTGAGTATTTGAATTATTTTAGATTATAGCTATTGTTATATGCATCATAATAAACATAACTATGGGTATATATTTATTAATGTTTTTTTGTTGCTGATATAAATTCATTTTTACTCTTAAGTTAACTTGCTTAAGTAAAAAGTTTAGAATAATTGAGTCATTTATAAGGTTCTTGTTTATTTATCTGATGTGGTCCTGCTTGAACAGTAAAATTTTTCTTTACTCATGAAAACAGCTAATAAATACCATTTTATTAGTTAATATTTCTGTATACCTATGTAAAGACCTTTATTTTCCACTTGCTTCTATATGCTTAATACTTACAAAATTTACAAGTGTTTAGAAAAAGGTTTGGTTGGCTAAATCCATATTTGGAATTTTGCAATATTATTTTAACAAAGTATGATTAGCATATAATCATCAAATAAATTACTGTACACAAAATACAAAAAAAATTTGTTAACATCAGAAATAGATATTCATTACAGGGCAGTGAGAATGTTGAGTTTCGCATAGAAATTATGACTTCAAGCTTTCAACTCTTGGCAATTTGATGACTTCTTTTAAAGGACATTTTAACATTTGTTAGGCCTTTAAGAGCCGTGATCTGGTTATACTAAGATCAAAAGAATCTTAAGCTAGAAATAAAATGCCTTTAATCTACCCTATCATGTATTTTACTTATGAGACTCCTAAATGAGCAGGTTTTGTCCTTTGTCAATCATCATTCCAAATTCTCAGCAATGATATGAGATTTTAGAGTTTATACATTTAGGATACTATAGTTCATGTAGCTGTTGAATAGAAGGGAGAGTAACATAATGAATAACAGACATAATGATACCTTTAAGCACTTGCCAAAGGAAAGACTAACTATAATTAGTACTGACAGAATTATTAGTCATTCTCAGAAATTCCCATCAGCAGGAATTACTATGAATAAGAGATGATCCCAAGGGTCAGTTGGGAGAAACTTATATGGAACTTTAGCAATAAAAATTTCTGTCCTTACGTCATGGCGGAGGAGTCTAAACGTATGATCAGTCTTCACCCAATGTTTATACATTAGCTTTGTCTTCACTGAAACTTTTAGCTCACATACAAAACTAAATAAACACAAGGTTAAAAATGTAAACAAATTATATCTGTCTGCACATAGAGGGAAAATAACTCTTATTCATAGGAGTGGCAAGTACTATTCCTAAGAAATCTAAGCCAAAGTTTCTCTTTCTCTATTAGCTCCCTTATTGTTTACAAATAAAAGTAATGGACAATGTCCTTTACTACAAATATTTTTTCTAAATAATTTAAGTTCCTTATTAAAAAATAGCTGGTGCATTCAAACTAGGATGATTTAAGGGTGATGCATTTTCAAAGAGACTCTGTATAAAGATGAGTTCATAAGGGAAGATAAAGAGCTAGTTAACTAGAAACTACTAACTTCAGAGGGCTTTCCTTAAGCATGAAAGAAAAGGGTTAAGAATTACAAGAACATAGAGAGACTGAACAAGGTATCTGAAGGTTCCTTTTGAAAGAAAATACAACCATAAAAATGCCCTGAACAAATCCAGGTGATAGTACAGTGGGTAGGGCATATACCTTGTACATGGTCGACCTGAATTTGATCCCTGCGATCCCATATGGTCCTTTAAGGAGTGATCACTGAATGCAGAGCCAAAAATAAGCCCTAAGCATGATTAATTGTGGCTACAAAACAAAACAAAAGAATGCCCATTAGTCAAAAGCTTCCAGGGGTAAGAATAGGAAGAAACTAGTATGAACAAGAAAAGACAGATCAGAAGTAATTAATTAAAGCTATCCAGTGTACAGTGACACCTTGTAAAAAGCTACTGCAGTAGAAATAGAAAAAACTCTTAAATCATCATATATATTGATGATATATTTGTAACCTTCCATGTAAGTCATTAAGATAAAATAAGGGAAATTTTTATTAGACTACATAAAATTATATATGTTAAGTTATAAAAAATTATAAATATGCCGACATGTGGCAGCTAGAGGTAAGGGCTGCCTGCCTTGCCTGTGCTAGCCTAGGACAGACTGCGGTTCGATCCCCTGGCGTCCCCATATGGTCCCCCAAGCCAGGAGCGACTTCTGAGCGCATAGCCAGGAGTAATCCTTGAGCATCACCCGGGTGTGGCCCCAAAACCCCCCCCAAAATTATAAATATACCACATCGTAAGAAAATGTTTATGTGTATAATCATATTGCAAATAATAAAAGAACTTTCAATGACTTTTCTTTTATATTACTTGAGCATGGCATGAGTATGCTAAAAGGAAATGTAGCACTAAGTAATGAAAATGAAAGATTCAAGAATGGGATTCCAAAATCAATCACTATTCCTTATAGAATGAGACACATGATTTATCCATTTTTGTAAACTTGAAAATGTTATCCATATTCTTCAGAAAAATATTTCAGAGGACATCCAGAAGGAAAAAATTGATGTATTAATCAGTATGCTAAAAATTATCCAAGAGCCAAAAATTAAGTACATTATTCCCTTATTTGAACATTTGTTTTCCAGAGATATTTGAGGTTAATAAACAATATATAGTTTATTGTCCATTAAAGAGGACATTGTGCCTCCAAAGAGAGTATTAATAATATCTTCTAAATGAAAATAATAACAGTGATTTTTCCTACTTTGAGATCTTTAACATTTAGAGTTCATGGTTCACAGCAAAGGAATTAAACAACTAAATATTTAATGGATGGAGGCTGGAGAGATAGTACAGGGGTTAAAGAGCGGAGCCCGTACGGTGGCGGCTAGAGGGTAAGGGTGCCCTGCCTTGCCTTGCACTAGCCTAGGACGGACCGCAGTTCGAATCCCCTGGCGTCCCATATGGTCCCCATAGCCAGGAGCGACTTCTGAGCGCATAGCCAGGAGTAACCCCTGAGCGTCACCGGGTATGGCCCAAAAACAAAAAAAAAAAAAACAAAACAACAAAAAAGAGCATGTAGCTAACCTATTTAGATCTCTGGCACCACATGTGGTCTTCCAGTACTGCCTGAAGTGACCTCTGAACATGGATCATAGATAAATATATAGAAATGAATTAAAAAGTCCATACTTTTGCAACATCTGCTTTATTCTACCAATCTACAAATTTAACCTTATTGAGCTTAAAAATGAAGAGCATGAGAAAGAAGCCAAATTCCTGCTCACTGTAGGAAATCCACAGCAATATATGAACATCAACAACTAAATCCAGAGATTCTGCAGAGATAAAAACTATCAGATTTAAGTCTTATGAGTATTTAAGTAATGCAGCATATTTAATACAAAGTACAAACTTGTACTTTCTTATCATAATAACTTCAAAAATATAAAGATAGTGAAAATTATTTCAGGATTACCAGGATACATGTATATACATGTATATATATATAATATATATATATATATAGGTTATGTTCAAAGATAACTCTGAATACAGCTGGTTTCAATACCTAGAGGGAATAGCCCAAGGAGACTACTATGGTGGTAGCACGTAACTGACAGTTTAATCTAATTAACTTCCAAGGACAACTAAAAAAGAAAAGAGAATTCAAAATATATTACTGGAACTTGATCTTGTTTGAAGTAGCTTCAAAAGACAGATATCAGCTGATCCCCAGGGCTGAAATCTGGAAGGTAAATAACAAATCACAGGGGAGGTTTTACTCAGAGCCCTATTAAAATGATTTCTAGGATAGGGATTGTAACAATAGTACAATGAATAGGGCAATGAATTGCTATGCATGCAGTTGACCCAGGTTGGATCCCTGGCATTCCATCTATTCCCCCAAGCATTGCCAGGAGTAATTCCTAAGGACAAATCCAGGAGAAGTCTCTGAGCACTATTAGATGTGACTGTCCTCCCTACTCCTACTTGAAATTCCTTAGATAGAAAGGATTCTATATATATGGTTAGATTTGTAAACTATAACCCAAAATTACCCTATCTCATATTTTATATGAGATATAAAAAGAAAACAGCTGATATTCATTGCCACATTATGTCTGCTCTTGATATGTCTTTGCCTGATAGGTTTTGGGCTTCATGTTATATGTTCTCTGCTTCCAGGGAGCATGTTCAATGCATAGCTGTACATTCTGTATGAATACAAGATACTCATGCTGAGTGTTGTTCAGCATCTTACTTTTAACTTTTCTCACATCTCTGATATTCCAGTGACGTTGACTTTTATTAAAATGAAATCCATGACTGAAAATTCATTTTAAAATTATGTAACAAAAGAGTTTCTGGGAATGGAATGACAGATATTCTATTCCTGTGAAAATTAATCAGTTATGTTCAGAATGCTATATTTGAAGTCTGCTTAATCAACCACACCAACACAAAGTTTATGGAGGTAAAAGAAGAGACTGTATTCACCATAGGGCTGAGTATAAATGGCAAGGGTGTCTGAGAACATCATCAGAGAGCATTGGTCTCACAAGTAATTTTATAACGCACATCTGCAACTCATATTTCTGAGTATTTTCTGTGTTAGCAATGCAGGGGTGCATTTACAACACAGTATCAAGTACAGCAACAACATAGAAGCTACAACAGCAAGGAAATCCTAAGATAAGGAGCTACAATCATGGTTACATCAAGGGGAGTTGGGCAATGTCTTTTAGAGCAAGAAAATTAGGGGGTCTTGTGGTTTTGCTGTTAATTGCATGCACAAATTATGAACCACACATTGCAAGATAACTGTTAGCTTTTTTGTGTCTACTGACAGGACTTATATCTCATCACTTCACTAATACACACAGAACAGAGTAAAAAGTTTAAGGAAATTATTTTAGTATATAGAAATAGTTCTGATTATAGGACTACATTTTATATATACACTACATTTTAGTAAGAAAAGGGAGTCTTGTAGAAGATACTAATTAAAGTGATCAAGGAATTCAATTTAATCAGAAAAGTATGTTTTGTTAAGCTTCACTGATAATGCCATGGGGACTTGAACTCTCTAAGGCCAATTAGTTTCATGAATTCCAGTGAAGCCATGGTCATGGTTGTCAGCACTATATAAGCCAAATCTGGATTTGATTAATTCCATGACTACAAGCTGCACTAGAAAGTACACAGAGACAATGGGAAAACTCACATACGTTAATTCCCCATAGCAGAAAACAGTTGAAAATAACCTAGACTTGTGGTCAGAAATCTTAGGTTGAAATTCTGGTTTTCAACTATGTGGCTTAGAAGATGTTACTTAAGTTTTCTGACACTTATCCATAAAATGAATATTAAACGTATCTGTTTTTCAGAGTTATTATAAGATCAAGTAAATGACAGTTAATGAAAGTGTGCTCTACTATGCTCTACTCTGCAATAATTAGCATGTAAATAAAGTTATTATTGAGAAATATCTCATTTAATATTATCTTGGATTAAAATAATTTAATATTATCTTGGAGTGAAATTATTATGTGCATAAAATCTAAACATTATATAAATATTTGCCATGTTAAAAAATAATAAGGTTTAAAGTTGTATTTCTGTGTTTTTAAAGAGGATACTCTGTGCAAGTCAACCTAGGGACTTCCAAGAAACATTTTTGTAGAAGCCCAGACTTACAGTAAAGGAAAGACAAAGTTGCAGAATTCTTACATAACTTCAGAGTGTCTGGAATAAATAAAACACACAGAAATTTTATATTTACAAATTTCTTAGAGCAAGCGAATTCAACTCACACTGAATCATATTTTGTATCTCTATACAAGCATCCTTATCAGTGGATCTTTGCTCTATCCCAAAATTTCTTCGTTAGACCTCTCAAATTTTGTTTTGTCTTGTTTTATTTGGGCCACATGGCAGTGCTCATGGCCTTTTCCTCGTTCTTCTCTAGGGAATCATTTCTGGAAATACTTGGGGACCATATAGTATGCCAACTATACAACCCATGTCAGTCAAATGTAAGGTTAGTGCGCTATGCACTATATTGTCTCTCCAGCACCCTTCAAAATTTTAAGGGGACAATCCTGGAAGTGATTGTTCACTAAAGATCCAAAACATGAGAAAGGTCTAAAGCTGGTGAAAAATAGTATTGTCTTTATAAAGCTCACTTTGATTTAGCTATGGAAATTCAGATAAGAAGATTGAACTATTATTTTGTGCTTTTCTTTACTTTTTTTTAACAATTACTTGTTGGAATGCTGATAGGGCAAGCAGCACAGAATTGGTAGTTAGAAATTGCAAGCTCTGGCAGTGTCTGGGACCAATTAGATATTTCATAAGTTCTATGGTATATATATATTAATGCATTATTTACAAAGGTCACCTGTACTTAAGCCTTTGGAAGAAAAAATCTGTTTCAAGGCTTAATTTTATCTCATTTATTTTGCAGGGCACAAAATATACTTAGACTTACTTCATGGGCAATATACAAACACTCTAGTGATTTATTCAAAGATTAATCTTGATGGCTGCGGCTTACTGTGCTGGAAGAATTTCTCTTGGAATGTGAAATGTAACAGGCCATCATTCTCTCATAGAATTGTTAAGAATGATTTGCTTCTTGAAGGAAAATCTGACTAAATTAAGAAGAATTGTAGGTTAGTATACTATTAACCTTATTTTTCATATTAAAAATAATGGGCTATATAGACTTAAGAATACTCTTTCTAAAGACAACACTGTTTCTTTTAGAACCAATGCACAGACCATTAATGACAGAATTTAGCATGTGAAATGTATAGAAACATGCATATTTACTTTTTCTTTCTAAAGGCAGCGACCTCCAACCAAATGCTATATTCATTATAAATAAAAACCCTACTTTGCTTACTTTGCTTTGTGCTTTATCTTGCCCCTAAAGAAAACCTTCACATATTTACATTCAGTCGACTCCTATCATTTTGTTTATTTAGATTTAGAAATAACTGTTCCTTTCCTGGTTGTCACTACACATGCTCATAACTCCTTTTTAAAAGCCAAACTGACATCAGAACCTAAACTTCCCCAACTCATTAATCTTTTGCCTCCACATCCTGGGAGGTCAGTATCTGGTCCTGGTCTTTGATTTTACAGTATGTGCAATATTTGTATCACAGAAGTCTGTGATACAAATCCTGTCTTCAAAGCAGTCTAAGGATATCACTTGTTTATAAAATAAAATTAAAAAAAAACATTCCTTTGCAAGTCTCCATGCCAGACTGCACCATATCAATGGGCCCAGCTCCACATCTCCTGAATGTCTACTAGCTCCCACTTTTCCAGGTAAAATTGACCTCCTGGCTGACATCTCCAAGAAGACATTTTCTGAACTAGAGGCAGGTTCCCCTCCCTTCTGTCTAGGTCCCAAGCCAGTTGATGCTATTTCCATGGGCTCAATTTCACATGGCTTAAACTTCTCATAAAACTTTACACTCTCACAGTTATACCTCTTTTACTTGGTGAAGATGGGCAGAGAAGAAAAGAAGAAACTCCCAGTCTAATTCCTCACCTAGTTCACTGAATGAAAATAACACAGAAGCTCAACCAGTACCGACTAGCTCTGGAAATCCTCATAGTGACTTGAGTGACAGTATCTTTAGATTGTTTAGTGAACTCAAAGAAACAGTGACACAAGTGGTAATCAAAGTACAGGAAAGCATGAGAGCCAAAATGAGAAAATTACAATCAGAAGTGATAGAAATGAAGAGTATGGTAGTTAATAAACATGCGCACGCACACGCACACACACACACACACACACACACACACACACTCAATAGAAATACAGAAAAACAGAAAAAATAAAAAAGTAAGATAACAAGTGTGCAAGCCAGGAGCTAGGAATACAATCAGTATATCAAAACCATCAAATAATAACGAGAGAGTCACTGTGGATAAAGCATAGGAAGGTCATCTTGGGAGGAGAGAAGTGGCAAGTCCTTTCCCTTCAGAAGCCACACTTGCTGCTTCCATCATCCAGAATCACCATTTCTCCAATGACCTTGCCTCATCTGTAGCCCTCTATGATTCCATTCAGGGAAATTAATTTGACCACTCTGCAGGTACATCAGTTTTGGGGCTCATGTCATTAGGGTTTTTTGAAGCAAGTGCAGGCACTCTTTTTCCATACTTTCTTCCTCGAAACCTGGCTGCTGAGTATATGCCCCTACAAGTCATAGAATTAGTAATAATGCTTTGAATCTGGACTTGATTTGTTTGATGGTGTCATTTCTATAGGAACATACCAATTTAACACAATGGATAGCTAATATGAGCTTACTAAACCTCCTATTATGGTAGTAATGACTTCATTTAAAATACAATAATTTTCACAAATATACTTGCTACTATATTTTTCTTTCTTTTTTTCTTTTCTTTCATTTTATTATTATTTTATTTCTTCTCTTTTCAATAACTCTGCTTTCACTTATTTGGATACAAATCAATTATTATCAACTATGTTATCTATGTGATGATTTTTTAAATAAAAACTTAAAAATTAAAAAATATTTTAAATGTAGTCACAAACAAGCCTGTTTAGGGGAAATAAACTGTAGGCTGAGGTACTAAGTGTGACTTTTACTCTAAATGAATTGGAAAAATAATGAAATGTTTATTATTTTATTTCTTCTCTTTTCAATAACTCTGCTTTCACTTATTTGGATACAAATCAATTATTATCAACTATGTTATCTATGTGATGATTTTTTAAATAAAAACTTAAAAATTAAAAAATATTTTAAATGTAGTCACAAACAAGCCTGTTTAGGGGAAATAAACTGTAGGCTGAGGTACTAAGTGTGACTTTTACTCTAAATGAATTGGAAAAATAATGAAATGTTTTGAGCAAGGGAGTAATATTATTTGTCTTACATTTGAATCTGTTCATTTTTGGTTAGGATCACAGCCAGTGTTGCTCAGAGGCTATTTCTAGCTTTGTGCTCAGGAGGGATCACAATATGCAGGAGACTATATGTGGCTCTGAGGGGTTGAACTTGAATTATACTGGGTGTATCATATGTGGAGCACATCTACCTTCTCTGTCCTTTGGCTATGTTTTTAATGGTTCATTCTGGCAAATTCATTGACATGGAAACCATAAGATATTCTGATCAACTTGATGTATTACTCAAAAAATAGACTAAAAATAAAAAAGAAGAAATGGAAAGAGGTTGCAGCAAGGGCTGAGATGCTTGGAGAAAAAATGCTATCATTCTACAAAACCATTGCAAAGGCAGTTTGTCTAGAGAAATTAGTTTTACTTTTCTTACTCCCTCCTCTTCTTTAACCTAGGTTCTTTAGACATTCATTGTTTCTTATGTCTATACAATGCCAGAAACTGAACACTAGGCCTTCACATACAAGGCATATATGCAGTTCTTTTAATTAATTTGCAACTCAAATTGACTATTTCTCCAGTTTCATAAAAACAAAACAAAAATAACTAGTTATGTTTAAGAAGATTTAATAGAATGTAAACAATCTTGTGCTATGAACAGAGGACAGTTTCCTAACAAATCTAAGTATATATGCACTCTTAAAAATGTGCTAGGATACCTGAATGGCAACTGAGAAAGTTTGCACAATGAAGCAATAAGATTGGATAACACATAGAATAGTGTAAACAAACATTTTCTTTTTTCTTTTTTTTAATTTTTATTTTGATCATATTGGCTTACATATCTTTCACAGTAGTATTTTAGGTACATATTAACATTGAATCAGGGGAATACCCATCACCAAATTTGTCCTCCCCCCCATCCCCGTTCCCTTCCTGCAACCATATCCCCCACCACTACCCCCCGCGCTGCTTAAGTAGGTGGTCCCCTCTTTGGCTAGCTTACTATTAGTGATCATATATCTGTTTGGTCCTGGTACCCTCCCTTGTTTCCCACTCTATTTGAGAGGTGGAGCTCAATAATTCGAATTACGTGGGTTTTTTTGAAGGAAAGAAAAGCAATAGAACGAAGTGAAAAATAAGAAAAAATAAAAAATACTAAAATCAAATAAATCAAATAAGCTGAAAATGGCGGAGTCCTTCTAGAGGCTTTCAACCTCAGTTTGAGTGAGGACATGAAAAAGGTAATTGAAACACCACATCAATACAAAAAGAAATACCAAATTAAATATTCAGTGAGCACTACAGCAATAAAGACAAGCACCACACAATAGTCTCGGTGTAAACAAACATTTTTAATAGGCATTATCCCTATAAAATTCTTGGAGAATAACTTGGAGATTTTAGTAACTAGCATGCTGACTGTCATACATACACAGATTTCAGAAAGAGTGAAATCATACATTTTATTTAGTGAAATACATATTTGCTTTTGAAAACTTTTATTTTAAAAACAAAGAAACATATCCTAAAAAAGTTATTAATTTAGCACATTTTTCCAGACAGAGCAGTACAATTAAAATAATTTTGTATCAAAGAAAGCTACCAAGACCTCAGTAACTCTAAGTCACTAAGAGTTAAGCCTAAGGACTTAAATAATAGTTTTAAAATATGAAACAACTGTAATGTTATTACTTTTAAGTCGTGAAGAGATAAATAAGATAAATAAATAATAATAAATAAATAAGATAAATAAGTATTGGCAAAATACTGAATGCAATCAGTAGAGTAAACTCTGATGTAAGGAACACTATGGGGAGAAGAAATTCCAGATCCATTTGGAGATTAGCTGTCTTTTTAGACAGCCCTGATCATCTTGCGATGACCTATCTGGACAGCACTTCCATTCTGAGAAACATGTGGATTCACATAACTACTTATCAGCCAATTCCTTTCATAATTATAGACTCAGACCAGACACTTGCTATTCCTACCAAGATGCCTTAAAGTATTACATGGTGCAAATCAATAGGGGACATTAGCTCACACTTTGCAGGGTTTCCAAATATAAACACTCTTTATTTGTCTGTATCATCTGGGAACTAGAAAAGTTATATAAATAAATTTTGGCATACCTAAAACTTATGATTAAATGCTAAAACATGTTTTGTTTATTTTCTAAAACTCTGAAGCATTGACAGCATTCCAAAAAAGAATATGCTCATAATAGGAGCATTTCTTGACTCAAACCTGATAATGGAATCTTCCCTTTTACTGAAATACGTTTAGTTATGAAACATGTTTGCATAATTTGCTCCCATATTATTGTCCTTCCTCAGAAAAACAAATCTTTCTTTAATTTGTTTCTAGTCACTAATAAACAAAACATGTGATTATCAACATTTTATGAGAAAGTTTTTCATTATTTCATCCTAGTATTGTTAATTAATAAAGACTACAAATATTTATATTATTTGATTATATATTTTGTCTTGTATTGAAAATGCTTACTAATAATGGTTTCAAATATTGTTTGGTAGTTGTGCTACTATATATTATACACATAAACATATATCATAATACTATTATAATTATTGCAACATAATTACTGAAACAATATAGTGGTTTATTTTTTGGTTTGGGGTCCACACCCAGCAGCATTCAGGGTTTACTCCTGAACTCATAAATCACTCCTGACAGGCTCAGGGAACCATACGGAATGGGATTTAGCCTGGGTTGGCTGCATGCAAGGCAAACACCCTGCCCACTGTGCTATCACTCCAGCCAAAAAATACCAGCTTAATTTTTAGTGCATTATATAGAATAAGAAGTAAAATCCACTAGTTCAGTCAAGCTAATATTTTAAAGTAATTTTAATGTTAGTTTATATTTTAAACAATAAAATTTAGTTTATAAGCAAAATATGTAACATATTAAATTATATATAATATCATATGTAAAATATATTTATATAATAAAATAAGATGTATAATTATAAAAATATATAAAACATTATATATAAACATTAGTTTATATTTTAAACCATAAAATTATTTTTAAAATTTTAAAAATATTTATTATTTGAAATAATCACTTTCTTTAAGATAACAATGCAAAAATTAATTTTTGTTTTGCTTTACTTTCATTTTAGTTTTTATAGATTTAATTTTATCTACAAAACAATGTACAAAGACATCTTTATAGTCATAATTTTAGATTTTTTTAAAATTACATTATTTAGACACCATCACTTATAAGATTGTTCATAATGCAGCTGTTTTATTTTTTCAATTACAAAATTATTTATGATTGAGTTTAGTGTCCAACACTCTTCACTAGTGCACATTTTCTTTTCCTGCCACCGATGTTTCCAATTTTCCTCATGTCCTCCTCTGGCCCTCTTCCCTGCCTCCCACTCTGGCAGATATTCTCTCTCTCTCTCTCTCTCTCTCTCTCTCTCTCTCTCTCTCTCTCTCTCTTTCTCTCTCTCTCTCTCCCTCTCTCTCTCTCCCTCTCTCTCTCTCTCTCTCTCTCTCTATCTCTCTCACTCCACTTAACTTTCACCATCTACATCTTCATTGTCTGTGGCTTGAAGTAATAACTGAACTGAATACTGATATGAATGTATCATTCATATCACTTTATCTCCTTTCAATACCCAATTCTTGACCAGAATGATAATTTTTATTTCTGGTCTGAATAACTCTATTCAGTTCCCTTTCTCTCAATATAAAAATAGAACTTTCTTTTTCCTTTTTTGTTTCTGAATTATCTTTTCACTATTGCTCTTGTAAACTGTCTTTGTAATAATTTTTAGTGTTTAAAAGAGTTTCACAGATACTATAGAGAATTTCAGATCCCTTTAATCAAGCTTTCCCCAATACTGATATTGTATATGGCTACAAACATAAAAAAACAGTATCAAGTAATCTACATCTTGTGTTTTTAATATTTCATTAATCTTATAAAAGCTTAATTTTTATTAATAATTTTAATGATATAATAAACAATAAATAAATAAAAATAATAATTTTCAGATATCTTAGTTTTTTATTAATATAATTTTAGTTTTATAAGATATAATCCAGGATACTCCGTTTCATTTAGGTTATTCTTATAAAAGCAAGCTAGTTGGTATATATTTCTAATCCTTCTTTGGAAAAAAAGCTGGCACACTACATACATTTATATTCATTTATTTTTGTAGTTAATAGTATGTTCTGGATATTATTTTATAGCTGTTTAAAAATATACATATATAAATATCCCCTCCTTCTTACATTACTTTATATTCTTTTTTTTAAATAATTGATGATTGTGTTTTTGTTTGTTTTGGGGCCATACCGAGCATGCTCATGCTCACTTCTGGCTCTACGCTCAAAAATTGATCCTGACAGGCTCAAGGGACCATATGGGATGCTGGGAATTAAACCCCGAGTCCGTCCCAAGTTGGCTACAGCAAGGCCAATGCCCTGTTGCTGTGCTATCCCTCTGGCCCCTAGTTCATATTTTGTTGTGTCTCCAGGCCTTGCTGATGCTGTTGCACTCATCATCCATAATCACCACTTTGCGTATGGCCTTACTTCACTACTCCCCAAATCTCAGCAGAGACATCAACCTGACCAAAACTCCAGGTATTCATATATTTGGTCTATTATTTATCAGGACTTTTTTTGAAGTGAGTGGAGACACCCTTTTCCGCCTTCACCTTCTTGTACTTCTGCAAGACGTGGCAGCTGAAAACATACCCCATAAAAGTTGCAGCATCAGCAGTAGTGCTTGGGATT
Organism: Suncus etruscus; assembly: GCF_024139225.1. Taxonomy (NCBI): domain Eukaryota; kingdom Metazoa; phylum Chordata; class Mammalia; order Eulipotyphla; family Soricidae; genus Suncus; species Suncus etruscus. The sequence continues at coordinate 98,730,990 of NC_064849.1, read as the reverse complement.
CCTGGACAACTCCACTTTTGGTCAATACTGTCATCCTTGTAGAAACATAAATTTAGATGCCAGTGTGTATCTGAAGACACATAATGGTCAGAAACACGTGAAATAACAGAATGACTAATTAGCAATAAGAGTTTACTAGATCTTCTGATAATGACTTAATGACCTTGTTGGAGATAACAATTTTTTTTTTGGTTTTTGGATCACACCTGGCAGTGCTCAGCGGTTACTCCTGGCTCCAGGCTCAGAAATAGCTCCTGGCAGGCTCGGGGGACCAGATGGGATGCCGGAATTCGAACCAATGACCTTCTGTACAAAAAGGCAAATCCATACTATCTCTCCAGCCCAAGATAACAATTTTTACAAATTTTCTTGTCACTATACTTTTTTAAATTTTTTCCTTCTTTTTATTTTTAAAATAATTTTGCTCCCATTTACCTGGAAACAAATGCTCAGCTTTGTCAACAGTTATACATACTTTTTAAATAAAGTAAATCTGAGGGGTTTGGACCACACCCAGCAGCGCTCAAAGGTTACTCCTGATTGTGCCTAGGGATTACTTCTGACTCTGAGCTCAGAAGTTATACCTGGCAGGCTCAGGAGACCATGTGGGATGCTGGGGATTGAACCCAGTTGGCAGCATGGAGGGCAAATATCCTGCCTGCTGTGTTATCACTCCAGCCATAAATAAAGTAAATTTTTAAAAACATGAAGAAATGCTTGAAAATATTTTTAATTGGTCCTTTTAAAACATCCAGCAGAATATTTTTCTATATAACACCTGTGTAAAACTAGATTCATACATTTCTACTTAGTGATTTTCCTTGAGAGTGATTTGTCTATTAACAGTACATGAAATAATTCAACTAACTCATACTAAACAATAAGGTTGGTCTTGAATGTCTCTAAACAAGCGTTGCATGTTTTAGTCACATTATATACTATCCATTTTCATACTGTTAAAGTAAATTGTCAGTGGAGAGCTCAGAGATATAAAGTGATGAAACTTGAAATGCCCAAGATCAGAGATAGTACAGGAGGTAGGGTATTTGCCTTGCATGCAACTGATTCCTTTTCAAATTCCTAGAACTACATATGGTCCCCATCAAGGACTACTAGAGGTCATTGTGAATACAGACCTAAGACTAGAAACCAAGAACCACTGGGTTTGACCCATTACTTCCCCCCATTAAAAAAAAAAAGATAAGTTAGTTTTGTTCCAAAAAGATATGACTAGACTATAGTTACTAATGGAGAAGAGAAATAGGATTAATTGTGCTCATATTTCAATTGGCTAGAGTTGATTCTGCACATTCTCTGTCTCTCAGGCTTCACTGCTTCTCTATGTGCTAGCTCATGTTCTATAAGTGGATGTCCTCTGTGAGCATCTTTTTTTTATTAATTACTTCATTTAAACACCATGGTTACAAGGTTGTTCATAATATAGTTGGTTTTTCATGGATACAGTGTTGTGTATAATTGATTTTCAGTCATACAATTTACAACATCCTTCACAGGTGCACAGTACTGCCTCAAAGGTCCCCAATTTCTTTCCTACACTCTTCTCTGTTTGCCTCTGTGATCATCTTATTTGAACAACCCAGCTAGAGGAGTAATGGAAGGCAGAGCAATAATTTCCTTAAACTACAATGGCCACTTTGGTGCTAGTTTGCTAAACTGAAGTTGCTAGTGCATGGAGTTCTGAGCACCAAATACATGTTCGCAAAAGACAATTTCTTTATTGCTTACCACATTCATTTGTAAGTGGTTCAAATCTTTATACAATAGATATTTTATAGACTACTTCTTTCCAAACTTGAAAATTTTAAGAATATGAAAATGGGGAAAAATATTTTTGGATCCATGCTGATTAAGGGTCTCAATTGAACTACAATCTGACTTATAGCCTTGGCTTGCAATAAGGGGGAAATGAATCTAGTTCTATCCACTGACTGAATAAAAACCCTAAGAGTCACTAGAGTTGTTTAAAGTTATCACAGACATTCTCAGTATCAACTGATTCATGCTCTTTCCTTTGGCTGGTTCTCATCTTTCAAGCATGTTCTAGGACATAAAACCTTCCTGGTCTCATCTCATTCCACCACATAAGACAACTTTCTGAACAAAGCAACCTTTCTGGTTCATCCGCATGACTTTTCTATTCCCTATAAAAAACTGTTTGTAGGAAAAGTTATTCATCTCACCTTACAGTCCTTCTGCAGTAACTTTGTTTAGCAAGAGTCTCATTTTCCCTCCTCTGGAATGAATGTTAGTGTACACTTGTCTCAGAATAAAAATAAATAAATAATAAATAATTTAGACCATATCAGAAAAGTGTACATATATTTATACAGTCTTTATAGAGATTTACCATGGACTTTTGTTTACTTCTCTTTCAAATCCAGAATCACTATTGGATTAAATTTTGTAAACATTCTGACATTCGTATAATAATAAATAGACACACTTGACTAAACTGATAAGAACATACAAATGAGCAAATTTTGAAATCTCAAATTAAACTCCCATTTCACTTGTCACTAGAAAATTAGTTCAGGACATTCATTGCTTTCAACAATGCTTTATTATTAGAACCACTAATAGAGCAGAATTCCATCTCAGATGAGCTATATATGCTATTTCAATTATTAGATTACAAGTCATTCTACTTCAGTAGGACAAGTATAAAGTTTTCTTGTGAATCTAATTCCCTATCCTCACTTTTGGCCACTGAACTTGAAAATTTCATTTTCATTTATTATCCATTCTCTAAACTTTCAATAGTTTTTTGTTTGTTATGGGAAAAGATCCAAATAAACCAGCAGAGATGTCCGCTATCGAGATCCTACCCACTTCTACTTGTCCCTCTAAAGCTTGTCCACTGAATTGGAGTGTTTGTTCATTTATCCCCACCTTTGGCTTATCTTTCCACTTTCCTGTCTTTTTCTCCATAATTAATTTCTCACAGTCTCACCTGGAAACCTTCCCAGTCCTCCTTAATAAATCTTCCTTCTTCTTTCAAGTTCATTTCCATACAAAAGCCCACATTAGAAAAACAATCTCCACTAAACATCTTCCCCTTCTGCCATCCCTTTACAGACTTTCAACATTGAAAAACTTAATTTTGTAATTTTTATTAATCTACCTAAGTCCTGTCTTTCTATACCCATTGCAAAGTACTCAAAGGGCTCTACAAATAGAAAATAATAAGTTAATGGCATTACTGCTATGATGATTATGAGTTTTGTATTATATCCTGCACAGAGTAATTTGTTCTTCTCTGGGCATCAAACACCTCAAAAGTGTAATGAAGAAGATCAATTAGAATAGTCTTATGTCCTTATCATTAGCTTACTTTGGAGCTCTCTACATTGATACAAATCCATCCACACCTCAAAGATAAACTTTCATTGTGTCTGAGTCTTGGATTCAGAGTAGAGTCTCATATTCAATGTTATAATATTTACCCAGTGACTCCTCGCTTTAATTGGAATTACTATATTGCATGATCTTTGAAGTCCCTTCAAGCTATATTATGTGATTCTGTTTGTATAAAGATTTTTTTTGTTTTCTTTTTGTTGTTTTTGTTTTTGGGTCACACCCGATGATGCTCAGGGGTTACTCCTGGTTATGCACTCAGATTTGGTTGCATGCTCTGGGAGTTTCTCTGTAATGATGTCCTTGACTGTTGATGCTTCCTGGGAATTTTCTCCCTGTGTCTCTGGGACTCCAATGATTATTATGTTGTTTCTGTTGAGTTTATCTAAAAGTACTGTTTTCATCTGTTCACATTCTTTAAGTACTTTTTCCATTGTCTGGGTGTTTGCTTTAAGGCTCTTTTCCAATCCCTTCTGTTGTATGGAGTTGTTATGCATCTCATCTTCCAGCTCACTGTTTCAGTCCTCAGCTTCTGTTACTCTGTTGGATAGATTTTCCATTGAGGCTTTCATTCCATCTGCTAAGCTTTTTAGACCCATTAATTCAGTTTTGAGTTTTTTTTTTTTTATTTCTATCTTCATGGGGGTTTTTTGATTCTTATTTGTATTCCATTCAACTAGATCTATGCTTTCTTTGATTCCTATGAGGATCCTCCATATTTCTTCTTTAAACACTTCTCTGAGAGGCTAATTAGGTGGTTTGGCACATTTTGGGTAATCAGAGATGCCGTCTTTATTCTCTATGCCTGGTGTTGGCTTGTGTTGTTTCCTCATTGTCATGCTTGTTGTGTGTTTTTTTCTAAGTGATATGGCAGAGTACATTGTCTAGAAGATGTGTAGGCCACGAAGCAAAGTGGAGTGGCTGCTCCTCTGGCTCCACCCTGCTTGGTTGTTCCCAGCTAACCTCCATCACCAGCTTCAGCCAGGGTTTCTGGGTTGGGGTTGCTTTCAAACTTCACAGCGATGTTCAGGCTGCTGACCATTATAATGGCAGTGCTCAGAAAATGTTCCTGGCTCAGGAGGCCATATGGGACACTGGGGATCAATCCCAGGTCCATCCTAGGCCAGCTGCGTGCAAAACAAATGCCTTACCACTATGCTTTTGCTCTGGCCCCTGTACTTTTTAATTCCAAGGGCATTAAATTGGGAGCATTGGTTTGATTTTAGTTATAAAGTTAATATAGGCATCATAATTGTCACCAACAATATCATGCATTGTATGAAACTCACAATGAGAAATATTTTAACTCAGTGAAGGAAAACGGGTTGATATGTCTCTCAAGTTCTGGAGTCATTGTACTAGGGCCAAGATCTCAGCTCTGACCTCAAAAATGGGAGATAGGTTCCCTAAAGGATTTTTTTTTGCATTTATAAAATAGGAACAAATGTTACATATACACAGTGGAATACTACACAGCTTAAACTAAAGATGAAATAATACAGCTTGCCACTCCATGATTAAACTGGATGTTATTGTGCTATGTGAAGCCAGCCCGAAGGAAATAGGCAAAGGATGATCTCTTTCAGATGTAAAATATCAAACCCAGAGGAAGGGAAAAACAAATAATCCAGTACAACAGAATTTAAAAACTAGTCTCTGGGGGGCTGGGGAATGAGAAAATGATGTATAGTTACAGACATGGCAGAGAAAGGCTTGGTGTTGGATAATTGTATTGTAGAATTCTAGCATGAAGAGGTTTAAAAAAAAAGAAAACAACAATTATATTCTATTTTTATTAATTTTAATTAAGATAAATCAGGTAATTTTGCATAATTTCTTGAACATATTAAATTCCCAACATACATTGGCTGAGGCTCAATGTAAATCAGTAAGACCAAATTCACTTAGAAATTGTTGTTTTCCTATAACAAATTACAGTTTGATTGAATCTGCAGAGAAACTGCATCTAAATCTATGAGTAGATCTAGTATTAACCCTTAGCTGAGGTCATTATATATTTTACTTACAGAAAAACTTGTTTTTCAAATACAGGCATGTATTTTATAACTAACATAAAATATCAATGCAAGTCAACAGAGCTATGAAATTTATAGCTGCTTCTTATCATATACTTTTACTGTCAAAATATACTACAAATAGGACTTTTCTCTAAAGTACCTTTCATTTGCTTTCTTCTTATTAAATGCATCAGATAGACTAGAAAACACTACTCTCAGATTTTATCTCCACCAGTTCCTACACTATTCAACATCTTATTTCAGTTTTCTGGTGAAAGTGATTTATAATTAAAATGTGCTACAAGGTGCGATTATCATTTGGGAGAGACTGAGCATGTCACCTGTGCATGTTTCTCTACTGTCTTGTGTCCTGAACCTCTCCTGAATGGGCCAAGAAGGGCCCAGCAAAATTGCTCTCCTAGAGTTGCCTAGGCCTGAAAGCCAAGGAAGACTGTGTCTGAGAATAAAAACCAGTGATCAGCAGTAAACTGCAGAAAGGCAGGTCCTCTGTGATGTAAGGTCTGAAAATCTGCACTGCTGTGTGATTACCAATTAGAAGAGACTATTCTCTACTGTCTTGTGTCCGGAACCTCCCATGAGTGGGCCAAGAAAGGCCCAGAAAAATTACTCTCCTAGAGGCTCCAGAAGAGCACAGCCACTCCACTTCATGGCTGTGCACTCATTCTAACGAATGAACCCCACCATAACACACAGAAAAAAAATCACACTACAAGTGTGACAATTGGGAATACTCGCAGAGGCAAAACTATTCAGAGAATGAAGATAATAGCTCTGATAACAGAAAAAATACCAACCATCTAAATAACCTCTCAGATAAGGAGTTTAGAATAGAAATAAGGAGGATACTCATGGAAATAAAAAAATATATAGCTCTAGCTGAACAGAACACAAAGACAGAAATCAGAAAACTCCAAACTGAAATAACAGATCTGAAAACCATGGTAGCTCAACTGAAAAACTCAATGGAAAGCCTCTCCAACAGGGTAAAAGCAGCCAAGGACAGAATCAGTGAACTGGAAGATCAAATGCAGAACAACTTTATACAGCAGAAGAGACTTGAAAAGAACCTTAAGGCAAATGATCATACAATGGAAAAAGTACTCAAAGAATATGAACAGATGAAAATAGAAGTCATTGATAAACTCAACAGAAACAACATAAGAATCATTGGAGTCCCAGAGGCCCAGGAAGGGGATCCCCAGGAAGAATCAACAGTCAAAGATATCCTTGCAGAGAAACTTCCAGAGCTAAAGATTACATGCAATCAAATCCTGCATGTTTGAAGAGTCCCAGCTAAAAGAGACCCAAAGAAAAACACCCCAAGACACATCATAGTTACAGAGACAAATCCTTCAGATAGAGATAGAATACTGAAAACAGCAAAATCAAAAAGGGAAATTACATTCAAAGGAGCATCCATAAGATTTACACAGGCATGTCACAAGAAACGCTCAAGGCCAGAAGACAGTGGTGGGATATTGTGACAAGAGTGAATGAAATGGAGGCTTCACTTAGAATACTACACACAGCTCAAATCATGTTTAGGTTTGAAAGAAGGATACATAGATTCATGGATAAGCAGCAACTCAAAAATTAACAGATGTAAAACCAGCCTAAAAGGAAAACTGAAAAGTCTACTTTAAGAAAAGACAGACCAATAAATACACAAAACTTATACACAAAGATAACATTAAATCATCTCCCTCAACGTCAATGTACTAACTGCACCAATAAAGAGACACAGAGAGGCGAAATGGATCAAAAAGATGAACCCAACCTTCTGCTGCCTACAAGAAACACACCTGAATAGTCAGAACAAACATAGACTCAAAATTTAAGGCTGGAGGAAAATCATCCAAGCAAACAATACCTTTAAAAAAGCTAGGGTGGCCATATTAATATCTGATGACACCAACTTTAGACTCATAAAAGTTGTAAAGGACAAAGATGGACAGTTCAAACTAATCAAAGGATATGTGCAACAGGAAGAAATCATACTACTAAACATATACAAACCCAATGAGAGACCAGCAAATTATCTAATATAATTGCTGACAAATTTAAAAGAAGACATCAATAATAACACAATAATTGTGGGAGATCTCAACACGGTCCTGTCAACACTTGATAGATCAACCAGACTGAAACCCAACAAAAATATACTATACCTAAAAAGAGAAATGGAAGAAAGAGGAGTAGTAAATATATATAGGACACTGCATCCCCAGAAACCTGGATATATATTTTTCTCCAATGTACATGGGATATTCTTCAGGATAGACCACATGCTGGCACATAAAACATACCTCCATGAAATCAAGAGGATACAAATTTTGCAGGCTACCTTTGCTGACCACAAGGCTCTGAATTTAGATGTAAACTACAAAGGGACACAGAAGAAAAACTTTAACAATTGGAAATTAAACAGCCTGCTACTGAACAACCAGTGGGTCTGAGATTAAATCAAAGAGAAAATGAAAACTTTCCTGGAAAAAAAAACTTTCCTGGAAGCAAATGACATTGAAGACACAAATATCAGAATCTATGTGACACAGCAAAAGCAGTCCTGAGAGGAAAATATAAAGCTTTGAAAGCACACATCAGGAAGGAAGAAAAGGCATACCTGAACAGCTTAATCATGCAACTTATACAATTGGAAAATGATCAACAAGAGGAACCAAAAATAGAGACAGAAGGAAATAAAGCTGAGAGCAGAAATTAATGAAGAGGAAACACAAAAAACAATCCAAAATATCAATAAAAGTATAACTTGGTTTTTTGAAATAATGAACAAGATTTATAGACCATTAGCAAAACTCACAAAGAAAGAGAAAGAGAGAAACTTGATAACCCATATTAGAAATGAAAAAGGGGAAATCACTACAGATATTGCAGAGATTAAAAGGGTAATCAGAGACTATTTTTAGAAACTCTATGCCACTAAACATGAGAACCTGAAAGAAATGGATAAATTCTTGGATTCTTCTAACCTTCCACGGTTGAATAAAGAGGATGTACCATATCTAAACACCCTCATCACTATTGAGGAAATTACAATGGTAACCAAATGTCTGTCCAAAAAGAAAAGTCCAGGCCCAGATGAATTCACTAATGAATTCTTTCAAACATTTCTTTTTTTAATACATTTTTTATTTAAACACCTTGATTACATACATGATTGTGTTGTTTGGGTTTCGTTCACGTAAAGAACACCACCCATCACCAGTGCAACATTCCCAAGGCCAATGTTCCAAGTCTCCCTGCTCCCCAACCAACACCCGCCTATACTCTAGACAGGGTATTTCCTTCATACATTCTCATTATTAGGATAGTTCGAAATATAGTTATTTCTCTAACAAAACTCATCCCTGTTTGTGGTGAGCTTCATGAGGTGATCTGTAACTTCCAGCCCTTCTCTCTTTTGTGTCTGAAAATTATTATTGCAAGAATGTCTTTCATTTTTCTTAAAACCATAGATGAGTGAGGCCATTCTGCGTTTTTCTCTCCCTCTGACATATTTCACTCAGCATAATAGATTCCATGAACATCCATGTATAGGAAAATTTCATGACTTCTTCTCTTCTGACAGCTGCATAATATTCCATTGTGTATATGTACCACAATTTCTTTAGCCATTTGTCTGTTGAAAAGTATCTTGGTTGTTTCCAAAGTCTTGCTATGGTAAATAGTGCTGCAATGAATATAGGTGTAAGGAAGTGATTTTTGTATTGTATTTTTGTGTTCCTAAGGTATAATCCTAGGAGTAGTATAACTGGATCGTATGGGAGCTCAATGTTCAGTTTTTGGAGGAATCTCCATATCGCTTTTCATAAAGATTGAACAAGACGGCCTTCCTACCAGCAGTGGATAAGAGTTCCTTTTCTCCACATCCCCGCCAAAACTTTTTGTTCTCATTCTTTGTGATGTGTGCCAACCTCTGTGGTGTGAGGTGGTACCTCATAGTTGTTTTGATTTGCATCTCCCTGATGATTAGTGATGAGGAGCATTTCTTCATGTGCCTTTTGGTCATTTGTATTTCTTCTTTGTCAAAGTGTCTGTCCATTTCTTCTCCCCATTTTTTGATGGGATTAGGTGTTTTTTACTTGTAAATTTCTGTCAGTGCCTTGTATATTTTGGAGATTAGCCCCTTATCTGATGGGTATTGGATGAATAGTTTCTCCCACTCAGTGGAGGGCTCTTGTAACCTGGGAGCTATTTTCTTTGAGGAGCAGAAACTTCTGAGCTTAATATATTCCATTCTGTTAATCTCTGCTTTCACTTGCTTGGAGAGTGCAGTTTCCTCCTTGTTACAAGAAACAAAAACCTCGGCCTCCTCAAAGACTGATTAAAAGTCTAAATTGGAAACGGAGGAGAAAAAAGACTGTATTGAAAGTGGACTGATTTTCTGAGAACAACCTTCGGCTTGAATTTGGATTTCGACTTTGGAAATTTCTAACTGGACTTTTAGTTTAAACTCAGCATCCAGACATAATCTGCTAAAAAAAAGCTGCAAAAAAAGTTGTGTTGTGACAGCTTCCAAAGTGTCACTTGGAGGGGAGAAAAGCGGCAAGCCTGGGATCCGCCCTCCAAATCAGAAAGGTAAAACAGCACTATCGAACCGGCTGTGGACCTGGAACCACATGGTCAAAAACAGTTCTAGCAAACCGTCTGCAGGGCCTGGGACTATGGTAGGAAGCCACGTGGTGAGAACAGCGTGGGACAAATTAATCATCTGGACTCATAATTTTAGGTGTAGGGACTAAATGGGTAGTCATATATTTTACTCATAGTTGGTGATGGGATAAGTTTTAGTTAGTTAGTGGTTTAAAAAAAATAGTATTAGCAGTTTAGCCCATTTAAAGATCTGATTTCTAACCGCCTGCATCTTTGTCTTAATTAAGTCATTTTCTTTATAATTTAAATGTGTTTTGTTTTCCAGTTAATATTTTCAATTGCAAAATGTTTTAATGTGTGTATTTTAATGTACTTAGCCTGTTTTTAAAATGTATGTTATGCATTTATGCTTTAGTACTTGTGTGTAGGGAAGGTTAATAGGAACAGAAAGGTCCCCCAATATATTTTAAAAGTATAGGAACATGAAAGTTCCGGAATAGTGCTTGGTAGAAAAGCATTAAGAAAATTTTAAGTTACAGGTGTATAGTATATTTTGCAGAAATGTTACGTTTTTGAAAAGGGCTGCTATGTTTTTTTTCACTTTATTATGTTGCTGCATGAAAATATTACCCACCTTTGGCTAAAGGTGGAGTCAGAATTACAAAAGGGTCTTTATATTTCAGAAAAGGGGGAAATGTAACTCCACCCTGGATTTAGGTGTACCTATCTGAGACCCACCCATTTCTGGGAGGGGTCTTGGGAACTGAATATTAGGTATGACCTTACCTGCAAGACCCTGCCCATTCCTGGGAGGGGTTTTGGAATAGGTAGATAAGCCTTTGAGTCAGGGGATTAGGCCGGTTCTGCCCTGCTGGGCTCTCTGGCTTTTGGGTCTTTGCCTCTTTTGGTCTTAGACCAACATGGAGGTTAAAGGGAGATGGCTGAAAGGAGTTAAGATACAGGGCTAAGAATGGCGGAGTGCTTAAAAGGTTATGAATAAAGCTGATGCTTTCTGATGCCTGTCTCTGGATGAGTCTGATTCTGCCATTCACCTAACCTGGGACCCGCGGCTGAATGGGGGTTGCGGAGCCACGTGGCCCGGGGTGGCAGAGAGAAATTCTTCACCATCCAGATCCATCATTAATTATTTGATTCTTCAGATACCTCACTATTGTGTTGATTTGCATATCCCTGATGATTAGTGATGTGGAACATTATTTCATGTACCTCTTAGTCATCTGTATTTCTTCTTTGAGGAAATATTTGTTTATTTCTTCTTCCCATTTTTCACAAGTGACCATTTAACGTCTTTTAGAAGTCAGCCATATGGTGGGAAAGCTAGGATTGAGAGACTGAACTACTATTTTAAATAGGGTGAGGTAAACTGGAACAAATTGCTTAACTTACCTGGATCTCATGAATTCAGTTGTAAAATGCTGAGATTGGCATGTTCAGGAATAGCTAAAATCTAATAACTTCAACAATCAACAGGACATACCTTGTAACCGTGTAGGTCTTGTGCCCTAAACCAAGGGTGTTGTAAAGACAGAACCTTCCTAAATCAACATAATATTTCTCATAAAATGTTCCTCCTTTGGGATAGGCTTGTCAGCTGGTTATCTTCTATGCAAATACAATGCTTATGAAACTAAAACCCAACGAATAATGACCACTATTGAGTCCATCCTCCACCCAAGACTTGTTTTCTTCATTTTATTTTTTTTAATTTTTTATTTTTTAAATTCTTTTTATATTTTTTAATTTCTTTATTTAGGTACCATGGTTACAACCAGGTTCATAGCTGTGTTTCAGTCATAAAAAGTATACTCCCCTTGGGGCCGGCAAGGTGGCACTAGAAGTAAGGTGTCTGCCTTTCCTTGCAAGTGCTAGCCAAGGAAAGATCGCGACCATGGTTCGATTTCCCTTCCCCCCCCCCGTCATCACATGTGGTCCCCCCAAGCCAGGGGCAGTTTCTGAGTGCTTAGCCAGGAGTAGCCCCTGAGCATCAAATGGGTGTGGCTCGAAAAACCAAAAAAAAAAAAAAAGTATACTCCCCTTCACCTGTGCAACCTTCCCACCACCAATGCTTTCCATCTCCCTACTCCCACTCCTTGCCTGTCTTTGAGACAGGCATTCTATTTCTCTCACTCACTACCATTGTCATGATAATTGTTTGTGCAGTTATTTCTCTAAATGTGTTCACCATATTGGTGAAATATTTTGTGGTAATGTTTCTATCATGGGCTGTTCCTTCCAGATCCCATTTCTATTGTCTCTGAGTATTATTATCATACTGCCTTAAATCACACAGATGAGTGAGACAATTCTGTGTCTATCTTCCTCCCTCTGACTCATTTCACTCAGCATAATAGTTTCCATGTCCATCCATGTATAGGAAAATTTCATGACTTTATTTTTCCTGACAGCTGCATAGTATTTCATTGTATGTATGTACCAGTTTCTTTTTCTTTTTAATTTTTATTTTGATCATATTGGCTTACATATCTTTCACAGTAGTATTTTAGGTACATATTAACATTGAATCAGGGGAATACCCATCACCAAATTTGTCCTCCCCTATCCCCGTTCCCTTCCTGCAACCATATCCCCCACCGTCACCCCCACACACGCTGCTAGAGTAGGTGGTCCCCTCTTTGTCTAGCTTACTATTAGTGATCATATATCTGTTTGGTCCTGATACCCTCCCTTGTTTCCCTCTCTATTTGAGAGGTGGAGCTCGATAATTCGAGTTATATGGTTTTGTTTGAAGGAAAGAAAAGCAATAGAATGGAGTAAAAAATAAGAAAAAAAATTAAATAAATCAAATAAGCTGAAAATGGCGGAGTCCTTCTGGAGCAGGGGTCTCAAACTCCCTGCCTGCGAGCCGTTTGCAGCCCTCCGTACAACATTTTGTGGCCCGCAGCCAGCCTTCAAATATCACAGTATTCGTGATTATTCGCTTACTGAATAAAAAAAAATCACGATTTTTTATTGCGAATATTCAGTAAGTAAAATCCCTTATGCGGCCCTGCCTCACCCCGACTTTGCCTCCTGCAGCACCCAGGTAAATTGAGTTTGAGACCCCTGTTCTAGAGGCTTTCAACCTCAGTTTGAGCGAGGACATGAAAAAGGTAATTGAAACACCACATCAATAAAAAAATAAATATCAAATTAAATATCCAGTGAGCACTACAGCAATAAAGATACGCACCACTCAATAGTCTCGGTTCTGAAATAAAACCATGCCAGAGTACAAAAAGAGAAAGATAGAATAAAATAAAATAAAATTGGAGACATCAACTTCAATATCTACACCAAAATAAAGACATCAATAAAAATCGATCAATCAATAAATTTATATGTGGAAAATGATTATTTTGTGCTTTTTTTCTTTTTCTCCCTGCATAGGCATAGTAACTATTGGAGATATTATAGAGGGAATTCCCTTGGCCTAGGAGATACAGGGTTCTCCACCCCTGGAGTATACTGTCATTAAATTAACTGTAGACTCCTTGCATGATCATTTACTCTTCCCTTGGTGCTTTTTTGGTGTATAGAAGACTTCTGCTTTATCATGGATGATAAAATCGAACCTCTGTATCTAGAGATCTTGGTATCTGTACAGCTCAAGGAATGGAGCTTATGATGAAGTCTTTCTTTGTGGTTTAGCAGTTCTGCTTCTTCAGTGTCGTTTTAATCCATCTTCTGTAGTTGGTGGTCTTGATCATTACATTGCTCCTATGATGGAGCCTGAGATAGAGTCTTTCGTTATGCTTCCGGAAGACCTGTTCAGTTGCGATTGTCTCAGTCAGACCTCTGGAATTGGAGATCTTGTTTGTTGAACAGATCGTAGACCAAAAGCTAGGCTAGTGCTTTTTGTTGTTGTTGTTGGTCCCGGGATGCATACTGTCTAGTCCTGGTTGTTTCTTTAGCCACTCATCAGTTGTCAGTCAGCTTAGTTTACAGATTCTGGCTATTGTTAATAGAGTTGCAATGAACATAGGTGTGCAGAGGGCATTTTTTTTATTTTTTATTTTAATTATGAGAACAATGATGCAAAGAAAGAGGACAAGGTAAAGTTACAGTGGAAGGACAATCTCCCATAAACAGAGTTCTCAGAAGAAATCCCCTTGCTGACGCCTAAATTTTGAACTTATAGTCAAAGAACATTAAGAAAAATAAAACAGAACCCATGTACAATTACTTGTACACAAGTCCCCAGATTGTAGTACATTATAACATTTCTTAGCAGTACACAAAGCAATCTAAAGCCATAAAATTTATATGACTCCAGAAGGCATTTTTTGTATTGTGTTTTTGTGTTCCTAGGGTATATCCCTATTGCTGGGTCATTATTGTTTTGATTTCATCTCCCTGATTATTAGTGATGTGGAGCATTTTATGTGCCTTTTGGCCATCTGTATTTCTTCATTGAAGAAGTGTCTGTTATTTCTTCTCCCCATTTTTGATGGGGTAGATGTTTGTTTCTTGTTAAATTCCATCAATATCTTGTATATCTTAGATATACAATACCCCTTATTTAATGGGTATTGGGTGATTTTTTTTCATTTTCTATAATACATCAGGGTTATTTATGGTAAATCTTTGAAGTGATCCATAGTGTCTAAAATAGCACTACATTACCTTTAATGTAAAATTCATGCTTCTAAACAAAATCTATTATGGAAAGAAGCATAGCAAGAATTTAGCACCGAGACGCCATTTCCAGGGCGGGTCTCCAGAAGGTGAAAACCGGCGGGCTTTTGCAGAAGCCAGCTGCCCTGTCTGGGACATCAGGCAGGGAAAAGACACGAATCTGCGCCCGCCCAGTGGAGCCCAACTGTGAGTGCTCCTTGTAAATGTTTCTCTACTGTCCTCTTGCGTGAAACTCTTGGGAGTGGGGCAAAAGAGGCTCCAGAAATCTGCGCTTCCAGGCGCCATTTCCAGGGCGGGTCTCCAGAAGGTGAAAACCGGCGGGCTTTCACAGAAGCCAGCTGCCCTGTCTGGGACATCAGGCAGGGAAAAGACACGAATCTGCGCCCGCCCAGTGGAGCCCGACTGTGAGTGCTCCTTGTAAATGTTTCTCTACTGTCCTCTTGCGTGAAACTCTTGGGAGTGGGGCAAAAGAGGCTCCAGAAATCTGCGCTTCCAGGCGCCATTTCCAGGGCGGGTCTCCAGAAGGTGAAAACCGGCGGGCTTTCGCAGAAGCCAGCTGCCCTGTCTGGGACATCAGGCAGGGAAAAGACACGAATCTGCGCCCGCCCAGTGGAGCCCGACTGTGAGTGCTCCTTGTAAATGTTTCTCTACTGTCCTCTTGCGTGAAACTCTTGGGAGTGGGGCAAAAGAGGCTCCAGAAATCTGCGCTTCCAGGCACCATTTCCAGGGCGGGTCTCCAGAAGGTGAAAACTGGCGGGCTTTCGCAGAAGCCAGCTGCCCTGTCTGGGACATCAGGCAGGGAAAAGACACGAATCTGCGCCCGCCCAGTGGAGCCCGACTGTGAGTGCTCCTTGTAAATGTTTCTCTACTGTCCTCTTGCGTGAAACTCTTGGGAGTGGGGCAAAAGAGGCTCCAGAAATCTGCGCTTCCAGGCGCCATTTCCAGGGCGGGTCTCCAGAAGGTGAAAACCGGCGGGCTTTCGCAGAAGCCAGCTGCCCTGTCTGGGACATCAGGCAGGGAAAAGACACAAATCTGCGCCCGCCCAGTGGAGCCCTACTGTGAGTGCTCCTTGTAAATGTTTCTCTACTGTCCTCTTGCGTGAAACTCTTGGGAGTGGGGCAAAAGAGGCTCCAGAAATCTGCGCTTCCAGGCACCATTTCCAGGGCGGGTCTCCAGAAGGTGAAAACCGGCGGGCTTTCGCAGAAGCCAGCTGCCCTGTCTGGGACATCAGGCAGGGAAAAGACACAAATCTGCGCCCGCCCAGTGGAGCCCGACTGTGAGTGCTCCTTGTAAATGTTTCTCTACTGTCCTCTTGCGTGAAACTCTTGGGAGTGGGGCAAAAGAGGCTCCAGAAATCTGCGCTTCCAGGCACCATTTCCAGGGCGGGTCTCCAGAAGGTGAAAACCGGCGGGCTTTCGCAGAAGCCAGCTGCCCTGTCTGGGACATCAGGCAGGGAAAAGACACGAATCTGCGCCCGCCCAGTGGAGCCCGACTGTGAGTGCTCCTTGTAAATGTTTCTCTACTGTCCTCTTGCGTGAAACTCTTGGGAGTGGGGCAAAAGAGGCTCCAGAAATCTGCGCTTCCAGGCGCCATTTCCAGGGCGGGTCTCCAGAAGGTGAAAACCTGCGGGCTTTCGCAGAAGCCAGCTGCCCTGTCTGGGACATCAGGCAGGGAAAAGACACGAATCTGCGCCCGCCCAGTGGAGCCCGACTGTGAGTGCTCCTTGTAAATGTTTCTCTACTGTCCTCTTGCGTGAAACTCTTGGGAGTGGGGCAAAAGAGGCTCCAGAAATCTGCGCTTCCAGGCGCCATTTCCAGGGCGGGTCTCCAGAAGGTGAAAACCGGCGGGCTTTCGCAGAAGCCAGCTGCCCTGTCTGGGACATCAGGCAGGGAAAAGACACGAATCTGCGCCCGCCCAGTGGAGCCCGACTGTGAGTGCTCCTTGTAAATGTTTCTCTACTGTCCTCTTGCGTGAAACTCTTGGGAGTGGGGCAAAAGAGGCTCCAGAAATCTGCGCTTCCAGGCACCATTTCCAGGGCGGGTCTCCAGAAGGTGAAAACCGGCGGGCTTTCGCAGAAGCCAGCTGCCCTGTCTGGGATATCAGGCAGGGAAAAGACACAAATCTGCGCCCGCCCAGTGGAGCCCGACTGTGAGTGCTCCTTGTAAATGTTTCTCTACTGTCCTCTTGCGTGAAACTCTTGGGAGTGGGCAAAAGAGGCTCCAGAAATCTGCGCTTCCAGGGCACCATTTCCAGGGCGGGTCTCCAGAAGGTGAAAACCGGCGGGCTTTCGCAGAAGCCCGCTGCCCTGTCTGGGACATCAGGCAGGGAAAAGACACAAATCTGGCGCCCGCCCAGTGGAGCCCGACAGTGAGTGCTCCTTGTAAATGTTTCTCTACTGTCCTCCTTGCGTGAAACTCTTGGGAGTGGGCAAAAGAGGCTCCAGAATCTGCGCTTCCAGGCAACCATTTCCAGGGCGGGTCTCCAGAAGGTGAAAACCGGCGGGCTTTCGCAGAAGCCAGCTGCCCTGTCTGGGACATCAGGCAGGGAAAAGACACGAATCTGCGCCCGCCCAGTGGAGCCCGACTGTGAGTGCTCCTTGGTAAATGTTTCTCTACTGTCCTCTTGCGTGGAAACTCTTGGGAGTGGGGCCAAAGAGGCTCCAGAAATCTGCGCTGTCCAGGCGCCATTTCCAGGGCGGGTCCTCCAGAAGGTGAAAACCTGCGGGCTTTCGCAGAAGCCAGCTGCCCTGTCCAGGGACATCAGGCAGGGAAAAGACAGACAATCTGCGCCCCAGCCAGTGGAGCCCGACTGTGAGTGCTCCTTGTAAATGTTTCTCTACTGTCCTCTTGCGTGAAACTCTTGGGAGTGGGGCAAAAGAGGCTCCAGAAATCTGCGCTTCAGGCGCCATTTCCAGGGCGGGTCTCCAGAAGGTGAAAACCGGCGGGCTTTCGCAGAAGCCAGCTGCCCTGTCTGGGACATCAGGCAGGGAAAAGACACCGAATCTGCGCCCAGCCCCAGTGGAGCCCCGACTGTGAGTGCTCCTTGTAAATGTTTCTCTACTGTCCTCTTTGCGTGAACTCTTGGGAGTGGGGCAAAAGAGGCTCCAGAAATCTGCGCTTCCAGGCACCATTTCCAGGGCGGGTCCTCCAGAAGGTGAAAACCTGCGGGCTTTCGCAGAAGCCGCTGCCCTGTCTGGGACCATCAGGCAGGGAAAAGACACAAATCTGCGCCGCCCAGTGGAGCCCGACTGTGAGTGCTCCTTGTACAATGTTTCTCTACTGTCCTCCTTGCGTGAAACTCTTGGGAGTGGGGCAAAAGAGGCTCCAGAAATCTGCGCTTCAGGCACCATTTCCAGGGCGGGTCTCCAGAGGTGAAAACCGGCCGGCTTTCCGCCAGGAAGCCAGCCTGCCCTGTCTGGGACATCAGGCAGGGAAAAGACACGAAATCTGCGCCCCGCCCAGTGGAGCCCGACTGTGAGTGCTCCTTGTAAATGTTTCTCTACTGTCCTCTTAGCGTGAAACTCTTGGGAGTGGGGCAAAAAGAGGGCACCAGAAATCTGCGCTTCCAGGCACCATTTCCAGGGGGGTCTCCAGAAGGTGAAAACCGGCGGGCTTTCGCAGAAGCAGCTGCCCTGTCTGGGACATCAGGCAGAGGAAAAGACACAAATCTGCGCCGCCCCAGTGGAGCCCGGACTGTGAGTGCTCCTTGTAAATGTTTCTCTACTGTCCTCTTGCGTGAAACTCTTGGGAGTGGGGCAAAAGAGGCTCCAGAAATCTGCGCTTCCAGGCACCATTTCCAGGGCGGGTCTCCAGAAGGTGAAAACCGGCGGGCTTTCGCAGAAGCCAGCTGCCCTGTCTGGGACATCAGGCAGGGAAAAGACACAAATCTGCGCCCGCCCAGTGGAGCCCGACTGTGAGTGCTCCTTGTAAATGTTTCTCTACTGTCCTCTTGCGTGAAACTCTTGGGAGTGGGGCAAAAGAGGCTCCAGCAGAGCACGGCCGCTCCGCTTCGCTACGCGGCCGTGCGTTCTTTCTAAGAAAAGAACACCATCGTAACAAGAAGGAAAAATCACACTAAGATCTGAGCTATAACACAGAAGCAAGCATTCCTCCTCGGACTGTCTTCTCCGTTGAATGCTTGGGCCTAAGATTTGATCCAGTGTGAGGCTTCACCCACGGAGGACTCCCATCCCCTAGAGACAAGTCAGCCCATCCAGAAAGGGCGGAGCAAGAGAAGTGTGCTGCCTACATCATATAGCCAATGAATACCACCACAACACGTAGAAAAACCCAAAATACAAGTGTGACAATGGGGAAACAACGCAGGCCAGCATCAGACATAGAGAATGAAGAGGACAAGTCTGATGACCAGATAATGGCCAACCAACTAATCAACCTCTCAGATAAGGACTTTAGACTAGCAATATGGAAGATGCTCAACGGACTCCAAGAAACCATGGATCGAGTTGAACAGAACACTAATAAGAACCAAGAAAATATGAAGACAGAAATCACAAAACTCCAAACTGAAATAACATATCAATTAACAGGCCTGAAAAAGTCAGTAAACGAAGTGAATGACAAAATGGATAAGCTCTGGGACAGGATGTCAGAAGCTGAGAATAGACTTGGTGCTGTGGAAGATGAGATACATAACAATTCCATACAGCAGGAGAGATTGGACAAAAAACTTAAAGCAAATGAGCAGACAATGGAAAAATTAGTCAAAGAATGGGAACAGATGAAAATAGAAGTCTATGATAAGATCAACAGAAACAACTTAAGAATCATTGGAGTCCCAGAGACCCAGGAAGAAAATTCCCAGGAAGAATCAATGGTCAAGAACATCATTAAAGAGAAACTTCCAGAGCTAAAGAATATAGGTGATCAAATCCTACATGCTCGAAGAGTACCAACCAAAAGAGACCCCAGAAAAAAAACACCCTAAGACACATCCTAGTCACAATGACAAATCCCACAGATAGAGACAGAATTCTGAAAACAGCAAGATGAAAAGGGGAAATTACATTCAAGCAAGCTTCCCTGAGATTTACAGCAGACCTGTCACCAGAAACACTCAATGCCAGAAAGCAGTGGTGGGATATTGTGACAAGACTGAATGAAATGAATGCTTCACCCAGAATACTATACCCAGCAAAACTCACTTTCCGGTTTGACGGAAGAATACATGGTTTCACAGACAAAAAACAGCTCAGAAACTTCACAGACACAAAACCAGTCTTAAGAGAAAAACTGAAAGACCTAATCTAAGACAAGTCTACCCAAAAGACACACCAAATTTTGATATAAAGATGGCGTTAAATCCCAGGACAATTCTTTCTCTCAACGTCAATGGACTAAATGCACCAGTTAAGAGACACAGAGTGGCTAAATAGATCAAAAAACTCAATCCAACGTTCTGCTGCCTACAAGAAACGCACCTGAATAGTCAGAACAAACATAGACTCAAAATAAAAGGCTGGAGAAAAATTATCCAAGCAAACAACACCCATAAAAAAGCTGGAGTGGCCATACTAATATCAGATAATGCAAACTTTATACTCAGGAAGGTTGTAAGGGACAAAGATGGACATTTTATATTAATCAAGGGGTATGTAGAGCAGGAAGAAATAACTCTCTTAAACATATATGCACCGAATGAGGGGCGAGCAAAATATTTAATACAACTGTTGACAAATCTGAAAAATAATATAAATAACAACACAATAATTGTGGGGGACCTTAACACGGCTTTGTCAACACTGGATAGGTCAACCAGACTGAAACCCAACAAGAATATACTAGACCTGAGGAGAGAAATGGAAGAAAGAGGCTTAGTGGATATATATAGGACACTCCACCCCCAGAAACCTGGATACACATTCTTCTCCAATGTACATGGGACATTCTCCAGGATAGACTACATGCTGGCACATAAAACATACCTCCATAAGATCAAGAGGATACAAATTTTGCAGACTGCCTTTGCTGACCACAAGGCTCTGAAATTATTTGTGAATTCCAAAGGGACTCAGAAGAAAAACCTTAACACCTGGAAGTTAAACAGCCTCATACTCAATAACCAGTGGGTCCGAGATGAAATCAAGGAGGAAATCAAAAGGTTCCTGGAAACAAATGACAATCAAGACACAAACTATCAGAACTTATGGGACACAGCAAAAGCAGTACTGAGAGGAAAATTTATAGCTTTGCAAGCACACATCAGGAAGGAAGAAGGAGCTTACCTGAGTAGCCTAATGACACAGCTAATAGAACTAGAAAATGCTCAACAAAAGAACCCAAAAATAGGAAGACAGAAGGAAATAACAAAGCTGAGAGCAGAAATCAATGAAGTGGAAACCCAAAAAACAATACGAAAGATCAACGAAAGCAGAAGTTGGTTTGAAAAAGAAGTTATTTGAAAAAATAAACAAGATTGATAGACCACTGGCAAACCTAACAAAGAAAGAGAGAGAGAGAAACTTGATAACTCGTATTAGGAATGAAAAAGGAGAGATCACTACTGATATGAGAGAGATTCAAAGGGTAATCAGAAACTACTTTGAGAAACTCTACGCCACTAAAAATGAGAACCTGGAAGAAATGGATAAATTCTTGGACTCTTATAATCTTCCACGGTTGAAGGAAGAGGATGTAGCATATCTAAACACCCCCATCACCATTGATGAAATTAGAATGGTAATCAAAGGTCTGCCGAAAAACAAAAGCCCAGGCCCAGATGGATTCACTAATGAATTCTTTCAAACTTTCCAAGAGGAACTACTACCAATCCTGGCAAGACTCTTTCATGAAATTGAACAAACGGAAACACTTCCAAATAGCTTTTATGAAGCCAACATCACCTTGATACCTAAACCAGACAGAGATGCTACAAAAAAAAGAAAATTACAGACCAATATCGCTGATGAATGCAGATGCAAAGATCCTCAACAAAATCCTGGCAAATAGGATTCAATGCCACATTAAGAAGATCATCCACTATGATCAAGTAGGTTTCATCCCAGGAATGCAAGGCTGGTTTAACATCCGTAAATCTATCAACATCATACACAACATCAATAACAAGAAAAATAAAAACCACATGATCATATCAATAGATGCAGAGAAAGCATTTGATAAGGTCCAACACCCATTCTTGATCAAAACTCTCAGCAAGATGGGAATGGAAGGAACCTTTCTCAATCTAGTTGAAGCCATCTACCACAAGCCAACGGCAAATATTATCCTCAACGGAGAAAAACTAAAAGCCTTCCCTCTAAATTCTGGTACAAGACATGGCTGTCCTCTCTCACCACTCCTATTCAACATAGCACTGGAAGTACTTGCTATAGCGATTAGGCAAGAAAAAGATATCAAGGGAATCCAGATAGGAAAGGAAGAAGTCAAGCTCTCACTGTTTGCAGATGACATGATACTCTACTTAGAAAACCCTAAAGACTCTACCAAAAAGCTTCTAGAAACAATAGACTCATATAGCAAGGTGGCAGGCTACAAAATTAACACACAAAAATCAATGGCCTTTCTATACACCAACAGTAATAAAGAAGAAATGGACATTAAGAAAACAACCCCATTCACAATAGTGCCACACAAAGTCAAATATCTTGGAATCAACTTGACTAAAAATGTGAAGGACCTATACAGTGAAAACTATAAAACTCTGCTCCAAGAAATAAGAGAGGACACGCGGAAATGGAAATGCATACCCTGCTCGTGGATTGGCAGGATTAACATCATCAAAATGGCAATACTCCCCAAGGCATTATACAGATTTAATGCTATCCCTCTAAAGATACCCATGACATTCTTCAAAGAAGTGGATCAGACACTTTTGAAATTCATTTGGAACAATAAACACCCTCGAATAGCCAAAGCAATCATTGGGAAAAAGAATATGGGAGGAATTACTTTCCCCAACTTTAAACTGTACTACAAAGCAATAGTTATCAAAACAGCATGGTATTGGAATAAGGACAGGCCCTCCGATCAGTGGAATAGGCTTGAATACTCAGAAAATGTTCCCCGGACATACAATCACCTAATTTTTGATAAAGGAGCAAGAAATCCTAAATGGAGCAAAGAAAGCCTCTTCAACAAGTGGTGTTGGCACAACTGGATAGCTGCTTGCAAAAAATTGAACTTAGACCCCCAGCTATCATCAAGTACGAAGGTAAAATCCAAATGGATTAAAGACCTCGATATCAGCCCCAAAACCATAAGATATATAGAACAGCACATAGGCAAGACACTCCAGGACATTACAGGCATCTTCAAGGAGGAAACTGCACTCTCCAAGCAAGTGAAAGCAGAGATTAACAGATGGGAATATATTAAGCAGAGAAGCTTCTGCACCTCAAAGGAAATAGTGCCCAGGATACAAGAGCCACCCACTGAGTTGGAGAAACTATTCACCCAATACCCATCAGATAAGGGGCTAATCTCCAAAATATACAAGGCACTGACAGAACTTTACAAGAAAAAAAACATCTAATCCCATCAAAAAATGGGGAGAAGAAATGAACAGACACTTTGACAAAAAAGAAATACAAATGGCCAAAAGACACATGAAAAAGTGCTCCACATCACTAATCATCAGGGAGATGCAAATCAAAACAACGATGAGATACCACCTCACACCACAGAGAATGGCACACATCACAAAGAATGAGAATAAACAGTGTTGACGGGGATGTGGAGAGAAAGGAACTCTTATCCACTGCTGGTGGGAATGCCGTCTAGTTCAACCTTTATGGAAAGCAATATGGAGATTCCTCCAAAAACTTGAAATCGAGCTCCCATATGATCCAGCTATACCACTCCTAGGAATATACCCTAAGAACACAAAAATACAGTACAAAAACCCCTTCCTTACACCCATATTCATTGCAGCACTATTTACCATAGCAAGACTCTGGAAACAACCAAGATGCCCTTCAACAGATGAATGTCTAAAGAAACTGTGGTACATATACACAATGGAATATTATGCAGCTGTCAGCAGAGATGAAGTCATGAAATTTTCCTATACATGGATGTACATGGAATCTATTATGCTGAGTGAAATAAGTCAGAGAGAGAGAGAAAAACGCAGAATGGTCTCACTCATCTATGGGTTTTAAGAAAAATGAAAGACATTCTTGCAATAATAATTTTCAGACACTAAAGAGAAAAGAGCTGGAAGTTCCAGCTCACCTCAGGAAGCTCACCACAAAGAGTGATGAGTTTCGTTAGAGAAATAACTACATTCTGAACTTTCCTAATAATGAGAATATATGAGGGAAATGGAGAGCCTGTTTAGAGTACAGGCAGGGGTTAGGTGGGGAGGAGGGAGACTTGGGACATTGGTGGTGGGAATGTTGCACTGGTGATGGGTGGCGTTCTTTACATGACTGAAACCGAAACACAATCATGTATGTAATCAAGGTGTTTAAATAAAAAAAAAAGAAAGAAAGAATTGTCTACATTAAAATGCCTTGCCATTCTTTCTCTGGCACTATTAAAAAAAAAAGAATTTAGCACCAACTATACTCAAATTCAAATAATTAAAACAAATGTTAAAGACAGTGGTGCCATCTAGCTGCTAGAACAGTGAGATAGTGCATATTTTTCACTAATGCCTCAAAGAAAGACACTACGGGGATTGTTTCACTTGATCATGTCATCTCTCCACATAAAGTTAAGAAAGATAAGAACTGAGAAAGCAAATAGTCATATCTAAAATATTGTGTCTAATAATTAGTAGAACCAGGATCAAAGCACTGTTCTGCTTCCTAAACCTTAGTTCTTTCCACTACCTCAATGATAGTTGAAATGATGGAAATGAAGGAAAAATCCCCAGGTTTCAAGTATGCTACTTTCTCCCTACTTTAGAAAAGTATTTCTCACTACTTTAGAAAAGTATTTCCCCCTTCTTACACATGTAGGGAAAGTATTGTTAATCATTCCCAGAGAAAAGAATTCAGATAAAACTTCCAAAATGAATTAACTAAACAGAGAAATTTCTTTTCCAGTTGAAAATTCCTAGGTCCCAAAACCACCAAACTTGTTGGCCATGCCATACCAGTATTGAATATTTTCCCCCTGTTGTTGATGGACAGTTACTGGCTCTGAAGTGGATGCAATGCTTCCCCTTTTCTTCCAGTGACTCCATCATAGATTTATTTTGTTTTAATTTTTAAATTTTTGTTTTTGGGGGGCCACACTCAGCAATGCTATGCTATGCTATACTATACTATACTATACTATACTATACTATACTATACTATACTATACTATACTATACTATACTATACTATACTATACTATACTATACTATACTATTGCTCTGGCTGAAAACAGGTTTATTAGTCCTAGTTCCAAGATCTCCCCTGTCTTACAGACACAGAGGAACAGATTTCCTAAGAAAAGGCAGCACTTCAAAGATGTTAACTGCAAACACCTGCACTCAAATAAAAATATTATTACTATATTCCCTGATATATGTATATATGTGTGTATATATTTAAATTACAAGAGAAAAATTGTTTTGTAACAACTCAAATTTTTGAAAAAGGAAGTAGCTCCCTGATTCAATTCCATCCTTTTGACAAAACCAGTGTTAATAGTTAGGTATGTAGAGGTTGTTTTGCATATTTTGCTTATACATTTTTACAACCATATATCATATTTATATCATTTTACCCTGAAACCTACTATTTTCATTCAGTATATTCTTTAATTTTATAATTACTTTATTTAATCACATGGTTACAAAATTTTTCATAACTGTGTTTCTGTTATAGAGTGTACAGTATCCTTCACCAATCATTTTTTCTATCACAAGTGTCCCTAGGTTTTTCTTTTGCTTCCTCTGGGGCAGGCATTTTACCTCTCTCTCTGTGTGTGTATAAATATATATAAAATACACATGTACATATAATATTATATGTCCTCTCTCTCTTTGACCTTGTGGTTTGCACTGCTATTAATGAAGGTGTACCATGAATATCATTTTACCCCCTTTCAGCACCCAGTTATTGTCAGAGTGATTATTTCCAACTATCATTGTCATAGTGGACCCTTCTTTGCCCTAACTGCACTTACCATTCTTCATGACAAACTTCTTACCATGAATTGGTCCTCCTGGCCCAAATCTCTATTGTCTCTGGATATTATTGCCATACCTTCATTTATTTTTTTATATCTCACAAATGAGTAAGATTATTCTATGTCTATCCCTCTCTTTCTCTCTCTCTGACTCACTATATCAGTCATATAATTCTGAATGAAATATAGAGCTTTAATGCATTCAGAGTGAATGAAGTCCATGAGGAAAAGATTTAAGTTATTCTTAAAATTAAATATTAAGTTTAATTAAAATTAAGTATTGGGTAAAACATGCATATCATAGCATTCTTAAATCTTAACCAATTTCAAGTTTTTTTCAGAGATATTCAATATACTCATAAAGTTAGTTACTACCATCCAACTCCATAACCATTTTAATTTATTAAATTGAACATAAGCTTTTAAATAATAAATGCCCTTACACACATTATCCCCTCAAGAAAATGATTCTGGCAAATCACAACATTACATTATTACATTTGCATTCTATCTCTATAGTTAGTTTTACTACTCAAGTAATAAAATATACAGGTTTTGCCTTCTTTTGTGGTTGACTTATTTCACGCATAATGTACTAACAAGTTTTGGACTTGAACTTGAAAGGGAAGGAGGTTGGGAGGAAAAAGGGAGAGAAGAAGGAGAGAGGGAGAAATATGTAGGGAAGGGAGACAGAATAGGGAATAGGAAAGGAAAGCTCCCATATAGTGCTCAGGAGGCCTATAGTCTCCGTGGGCAATTCTCAATCAGTCAAGCTTATGGTTCAATGCAAGGACCTGAATATGTTGTTCTACTCAGGCCCTGCAGTGCTAGGGATTGCCTGCAACTTCCCAGAGATGCTTGGGGAAATTCAGGGACATGCTCAGCAATGTTCAGGGACCATGTGCTACTGGGAATGAATCTTGCATCAAGCAAAAAAGTACTTTACTGCTGTGCTATCTCCCAGCCCTTCTCTCATGTTGTAGTACTTGTTAAATCTTCTTTGCCTTTTAAATTTGAATAATAAGTTTGCCTGTTCATTCAACTTTCACTGGACATCTGAGTTACTTCTGTGTTTTGAACATTACAATTGATATTGCTATGAACAGTAGTGTGCAAATATTTCTTTGAGTCCCTGTGTTCTTAGTACTTAATTTGAAAAATGGAATTGCAAGATTACATGGTAATTTTCTTTGAACTGGCACAGCATTTCTTTTTTTCCCTGCCCCCTGGCACTGCACTTCTACATATAATTTTCCCAAGAGGTACAATGCTCACAATTAGCATGAATGTTGAATGTTTGCTACTGAATGAGAGATGAAAAAACAAGTGTTTTTATCTTTAAAATGAAGGCATAATTATCTAATCATAAAGCTTCTTTAGTTTTTTAAAAACTTTTATTCCAAAAACATGAAAATTAAAACATACAAAGACTATGCTAGATTGATATTGCAGCAGGAAGCACACTTGCCGTGCACATAGTCAACTGCTTTCAATCCTTGACACCCCAAATGGTCCCCTGAATATCAGAAGTGATCACTGAGAGCAGAGATAGAAACAAGCCCTGAGCACTACTAGGTGTGGCCCAAAACTAAAAACCAACATACAGTGTCTACAAAAATTATTTCATATCTAATATTAAAACAAGGGCATTAAGATATTTAGGCAAAGCTATTTCAAGATTCCACTGATGATCCAAAAAATCTGGTAAAATTCTTAGAACAAGTGGTTCAAATAAAAAAATTAGAACTATTAAGTCATTCTCCAACCTTAAATATAAAAAGCTTTTGCATTGACAATGACTAATTAAAAATTAAAATATCAAATCAATTACATTCTAACTCTTTGAACCCTCTAAA
Organism: Suncus etruscus; assembly: GCF_024139225.1. Taxonomy (NCBI): domain Eukaryota; kingdom Metazoa; phylum Chordata; class Mammalia; order Eulipotyphla; family Soricidae; genus Suncus; species Suncus etruscus. Next base: position 98,703,345 of record NC_064849.1, on the reverse strand, counting down.
ACAGTATTCTCTTCCAATGAAGGAAAAAAATTAATTACATGTAGAAAGATCAACTACATCCCTCCGTAGTTCCTGGCTGCCACCAGAGATCAAAAGAAGTAATTTATATGACTGAAACCCAACTACAATCATGTTTGTAATCAAAGTGTTTAAATAAAGATATATAAAAAAGAAGTTATTGTCAGTAACTTGGTAAAGACATGATAGAAACCTCAGACAATGAAGAACACAAATAGTTTCTATTTGTATTTAAAGCCATAACCAAAAGTGGCCAGGATTTGAATATACAGGAAAAGAATATCGATCAAATGTAAGAATCATAAATAAGAGATAAATGAAAATGGAAATTCTTAGAAAATAGATATACTGAGGAAATCCTAAGTGGAGCAGGGAAAACCTCTTCAACACGTGGTGCTGGCAGAACTGGTTAGCCACTTGCAAAAAAGCGAACATAGACCCCCAGTTAACATCATGTCCGAAGGTAAAATCCAAATGGATTAATGACCTTGATATCAGACCTGATACCATAAGGAATATAGAACAACACGTAGCTAAAACACTCCATGACATTGAGACTAAAGGCATCTTCAAGGAGGAGACTGCACTTTCCAAACAAGTGGAAGCAGAGATCAACAGATGGGAATACGTTAAACTGAGAAGTTTCTGTATCTCAAAAAAAAATAATACCCAGGATACAAGAGTCACCCACTGAGTGGGAGAAACTATTCACCCAACACTCATCAGATAAGGGGCTAATATCCAAAATATACAGGGCACTGACAGAATTTTACAATAAAAAAAAAACATCTAATCCCATCAAAAAATGGGGAGAAGAAATGAACAGATGCTTTGATAAAAAAAAGATATACAAATGGCCAAAAGGCACATGAAAAAATGCTCCTCATCACTAATCATCAGGGAGATGCAAATCAAAACAATGATGAGATACCACCTCACACCACAGAGATTGGCACACATCACAAAGAATGAGAACAATCAGTGCTGGCGAGGATGTGGAGAGAAATAAACTCTTATCCAAAGCTGGTGGGAATGCCATCTAGTCCAACCTCTATGGAAAGCGATATGGAGATTCCTCCAAAATCTGGAAATCACTCTCCCATTCGACCCAGCTATTCCACTCCTAGGGATATACCCTAAGAACACAAGAACACAATACAAAAACCCCTTCCTCATATTTATATTTATTGCAGCACTATTCACTATAGCCAGGCTCTGGAAACAACCAAGATGCCCTTCAACAGATGAATGGCTAAAGAAACTGTGGTACATATACACAATGGAATATTATGCAGCCGTCAGGAGAGATGAAGTCATGAAATTTTCCTATACATGATGTACATGGAATCTATCATGCTGAGTGAAATAAGTCAGAGGGAAAGAGAGAGAGACGAAGAATAGTCTCACTCATCTATGGGTTTTAAGAAAAATAAAAGTCATTTTTGCCACAATCCTCAGAGACAATGAGAGGAGGGCTGGAACTTCCAGCTCACTTCATGAAGCTCACCACAAAGAGTGGTGAGTGCAGTTATAGAAATAACGACACAGAGAACTACCATAATCATGTGAATGAATGAGGGAACTGGAAACCTGTCTAGAGTACAGGTGGGGGTGGGGTGGGATGGAGAGAGATTTGGGACATTGGTGGTGGGACTGTTGCACTGGTGAAGGGGGTGTTCTTTACATGACTGAAACCTAATCACAATCATATATGTAATCAAGATGTTTAAATAAAGAAAAACAGTTTCAAAAAATTAAAAAAAAAAAGAAAATAGATATACTGAGCAAGGTAACAGAAGCAATTTTGCTAGAGAAAAATCATTTAACAAAAATTATTAACCACTTAACAATGTTATTGGCTCTTCTTCCTAACAAAATCTTTATGATTAAAAACAATTCTAGTAAACTTGAAAGCATTAACACACATGTATTTTCATTATTTTTATCCTTATAGAAATTATTAGTTCTTATTAAGACACTATAGCTTACATATTAATAAAAGGGTTTCCTGCATATTACATTTCAGTTCTACCCCTCTAGAATTGTCCACTGCCCTTCACCATTGTCCAATATTCCTCTTTTCTTATCTCCCACAATCCTTCCTCTGCAGTAGCTTCCTCCTAAATTCCAGTTCTCATTGTGTGCTTGTTATTTCTCTACTATGTTTCTTTATATCCTTCATGTGAAAGGTGATTCTGGATCTTCTCCCTTTAACTAACTTCACTCAACACAAACATCCCTGTTCTATTCACATAACAGTAAATTAAATGATTTCATCTTTTTTTATAGCTTTTTCTTATCCACTGTGTACATGCACCATCGTTTCTTTACATAGTTTTTGGACTCGGGTTGTTTCCAGATTTTTCTGTTAATAGTTCTGTACTGAAGAGTGCAACTGTCTTTTCTGAATAGTTTTTGGACCTTAAGAGTAAATGCCAAGAAGTAGAATTTCTGGGTCATATAGAAAACCAATTCTAAGTTTTTTGAGAAGGTTACCAATCTATTCAAGCACATATACCCTTCTAAAATCCTCTTGGAATTAATCAGAGGCCAAGAATATACTTTCTTATAACCAGAATAATGAACTTTATATTATATAGAGTATCTAATATTTTTATTGTGAACAAACACATGCTCAAACTTCAGTGTCTCCTACAGTTGTAGCTTATTATTAGATAGAAGATGCTCTACACATATTCTGAGTCTCCTTCCTTACTTGTCTCTAGTACATGTAAATACACTATGATACATTAAAGCCAAGATTACAAGGAGAGAAGAGCTAAACAGAGCACATGTGATTATCTGGAGGCATTTGATCTGATTTCTATCACCCTCAAACAGATTTCTATTAGAATCTGGCTATTTGTTAAAATGTTTTGTTAAGAGATTTAAAGCACTGTTGAAATTTAAACATTTGTGGGGATAAAAACGGGAATATAGTTTTACATTTCAAACTCCATAGACAATATAGACTATCTATTAAAAATGTATTTCTTCTTCATGTGAGGGGAAAAGCAAAAGCATGACATATGCATTAAAATAGTTCAAGATAAATTGTTCCATTTTATATTATATTCAAGGCCATTTAACTTTACAACTCAGGGACACATTTCCCCACAGGTAGCTGACTAAAAGCTTTCAAATCTTATTTATTCCAGGCCCTAATCTGTAATAGGTTCCCAATTTAGTTAAGGATAAAATGAAAATTACAACCCATTGAACTACAACTGAACTCCAAAGCTATAGTCTTTACTTTGTTTTTGTTTTTTGTTTTTTGGGTTTTTTTTTTTTTTTGAGTATTTATTCTTTAGCCACTGCCTTCAGCCAGTGCTAAGCCTATTAAGTTAAATGCACAAATCCAGACAATTTTGTTCCCTAAACAGCTAATCTAGACAGTTGTGTCCTGTTCTAACTGGGCAACCTCAGATCCTAGAAAAACTCACTAACCATTAAACTGGCTCCTTTAATATCGCTTTCAGGGCCAAATCCAGGCAGCAAGCAATGTAAAGCCAGTCTCCCGGAAAGAGCTTTATACAATAGAAGTTAAAGTGGCAGGAGTTCAAGCAAAGAGAACAGGAAACAAGGCTCCAAAAGAGTGTGTGATTATATCCATCTATCATGTTTGCAGTTCATTCAGTCTGTGCAAAATAAAAGCCAGTGTTATAACTACTCTGGCTCTGAATCTATTTTTTTTTTTTTAGAATCATGGCTTTATGACACATTTATGAGGTGTAAGGAGTGTGTAGTATATATATTTTTAAATCCCAAACATACTTGAAGAGACACTAGAGGCAAATGACATGCTCCAGTATGTATGTTCAGGCGAAGAAATAAAATTTCTTTGAGGGACTGTACCAAGTAAGCAAACTACTGATTCAACCTAAACTAAAGCTAAGTACAAAATTCAGAATGATGGGGGACGTCAGAGTTTTTTCCTCTATCATAGAGATACAGACAAATCCTCTTCAACTTAGAGCTGAAACACAATATGTAATTATGCTTAAAGAATAGAAAAAACTAACAAGCACAGATACCAAATATAAACTTCTAGATCATTACTAGCCTTGGATCTATTTGTCTATTACCACACATATAATTTAGAACCAATCTTATTTATTTAAAAAGGGTTTAAATAAGATAATTAATCATGGCAGACACTGGGTGATTTGGATATGAGCATTCATGTATTAACTATAACTTTTCTGTAAGTCTAAAATGATTTCAAAATTTAAAAGTGTATTTATAAAAAGAAAAAGTGAGAGTGGCTAACTGTGACCTGAGATATAATGCCTGACAGGCTATGACACAAAACAGGTTCCTTTTTATTTTCTTTAACTCTATCCTGTTTTGACAGAAAGGAACATCCGTTTCTCTTCAACATCCCCCTCAAACTATTCAACTACTCCCTCAAACTATTCACAAAATTCAGTCTTTTGCTATTCAGATCTTTGCTCGCCTTATCAGATAGATCTGGAGCATTTAATGTAAATAGAAGCTCCGCTACATCACTTTTTCCTCTTTACCTTAATATTTTATCTTTCATTCTATTACTCTGGCCAACATTATAGTTATATTACATATTGTATTTATATCATACATATACGTCTGTCTCTGTTTATTTTCCATTACATAGGGGACTATGTTTGCTTTGCTTCCGAGAACTATACCACTCCTAGTAAATAATGAATAACCTGAAAGTATTTGTTCTTGGCTAAGATAGGCAAAATGCATCACCACTACTGACAATAAAAAGGAGTCTTTGCTTATAAAGACTTTGTAAGTATACTTTGTTTGTATACAAAGTTTGACTATGACATGTGATTCATTTTTAATAAGCACATCAGAACATGCACATTCAAACATATGTTATTCTGATTAAAGAGTTTAATATTGTCTTTTATTTTTCTTAAAACTCATAGATGAGTGAGACTATTCTGTGTCTATCTCTCTCCCTCTTACTTATTTCACTCAGCATAATAGATTCCATGTACATCCATGTATAGGAAAATTTCATGACTTCATCTTTTCTGATGGCTGCATAATATTTCATTGTGTATATGTACCACAGTTTCTTTAGCCATTCCTCTGTTGAAGGGCATCTTCTATTGTTTGCAGAGTCTGGCTATTGTAAATGGTGCTGCAATGAATATAGGTGTGAGGAAGAGATTTTTTTGTATTGTATTTTTGTGTTCTTCAGGTATATCCTTAGGAGTGGTATAGCTGGATCATATGGGAGCTCGTTTTCCAGTTTTTTGAGGAATTTTCATATTGTTTCCCATAAAGGTTGGACTAGACAGCATTTCCACCAGCAGTGAATAAGAGTTCCTTTCTCTTCACATCCCCACCAGCATCAATTGTTCTTATTCTTTGTGATGTGCGCCAGTCTCTGTGGCGTGAAATGATACCTCAGAGTTGTTTTGATTTGCATCTTCCGGATGATTAGGGACATTATTGTATAAATAATATTGTCATTTATAATTTTATAAATTTATAATATAATATTAATTTAAATTTTATTTTATATCAAATAAATGACATTATTGTAACAATGTCCAGGGTCTATAGAGATGAGGGCTGGAAGGACTGGCTCATGATATGAAGTTCACAACAAAGAGTGGTGAGTGCAGTTAGAGAAATAACTATACTGACAACTATGGTGACAATGTCAGTGAGTGAAAGATGTAGAATGCCTGTCTTGAATACAGGTGGGTGAGGAAGGGAAATTGGGGACATTGGTGATGGGAATATTGTACAGGTGAAGGGGTGTTCTTTTTATGACTGAAACCCAACTGCAATCATGTTTGTAACAAGGTGCTTAAATAAAGATAAAAAAATCTGGGCCGGGCGGTGGCGCTGGAGGTAAGGTGCCTGCCTTGCCTGCGCTAGCCTAGGACGGACCGCGGTTCGATCCCCCGGTGTCCCATATGGTCCCCCAAGAAGCCAGGAGCAACTTCTGAGCGCATAGCCAGGAGTAACCCCTGAGCGGCACAGGGTGTGGCCCAAAAACCAAAAAAAAAAAAAAATCTTAGAGATTAAAAAAGTATTGAGATTATATAATAACTTCCTTTTGGCCAGAACCTTTACCAATTTACAAATCGGGCAGATGGGAGAAAAATATATTGCCCTTACTAATAAAATTGGTATGAAAAGAAAAATATAATAAATAATTCGATATACAAAGATATTCTTTTGTTTGTCACACTTAATATTTGCCAGAGCTTTACTTTGTAATGGGCAGAAGATTAAATACTTTTGAATAGTCTCAGTTGTAGCAAAATTTAAGTCTTTGAAGGTAGATTTAGTTTTCTTAAATAACATAAAACACTCAAAAAAGGAACATAGGGCCCGGAGAGATAGCACTGCGGCGTTTGCCTTGCAAGCAGCCAATCCAGGGCCAAAGTTGGTTGGTTCGAATCCCGGTGTCCCATATGGTCCCCCGTGCCTGCCAGGAGCTATTTCTGAGCAGACAGCCAGGAGTAACCCCTGAGCACCGCTGGGTGTGACCCCCCCCCCAAAAAAAAGAAACATAAAAATAAAGTAAATCAGCATGTTGGGTATATTACTTTTGGTCAAACTTGAGGAATAACTATAAAGTAATAAGAGTGAAGTTCCTTGGAAGATAGGTGTGAAGACAATCACCCCTAAAAAAGAAGATTTTTTTTCATGATTTTAAGCAAAATAAGTCAGGGAGGAGGACAAATACCAGATGATCTCACTCAAGGGATAGACAGTATCAAATTGACCTTTGACAACAAAACTGAGATTGCAAGCATTGGAGTGGGGATTGAGGGGAAGAAGAGAAGGTAAACCAGAGGTGACAAAAGCATAATGGTGAAGTACTGAGGGTTTTGTTGGTTATGGGGTGAGATGACTGCATACATAAAATTCATAAATGTTAATACTATTGGCCATATCAAAATAAATGTTTTTTGTACAGAATAATCAGAGAGAAAACTCTCATTTTAATGAAAAGATTTTAATTACAATTCTAAAATTAATCTCATTATCTCTCTCTTGTCTTTCTCTTTTTCTCACACATAGCATATGCAAGTTTAAGGTTTTATTCCCTAAATAGGAAGTTATATAAGATCTTAAAATAAACACATTTCATAAATTTTGTTCCCCTTGAATTCTCAGTGGAATATTTTATAGTAACACATCTTCACAGTCTGTTTTCAATTTATGGGACATTATTTTCCTTCTCTGAGAAACTGAAAACTGTGTCAGGGGACTGAGGATTAAATCCTGTAATAAGACTTATCAGCAGCTTCAAAGAGGTCCAGTGAAATGAACCATTGTGCTTATAGTAATTCACAGTTTACACTGGAAATTATAAAATGAGCAAAAAGAAATGATCCCTGATCCTGCGAGATTTCTAGAAAACATCAGTATTTGGAATGAACCAAGTCAAAATGAGGCGTGTCATGCAATCACTAACACCTATCATGTTTACCATAAAACCAAGATAGACTTAGATAGCCTGAAACTTTAGGAGTCCATTAATTGACAACATCCAAAATTTTTGGCCTGCTTAGTAAATATAGCTTGGAAATACAACAATGTTTCCAGCTGGTAGATACATCAGATTAAGTGATTACTTGGTCTCCTTACTTCAAATTTACCATTAAATGTAAACACTTTATTATGGGCACAGTACCTTGAATTAGACATTAGTATATGCTTTTATTTTACTTTATATTAATAGTTGCTTATAAAACTAGGTCTTTTGGATCTTATGGTGGATCAAACTATGCCTTTCTCAACGATATTATGTATGTCCTCATCTTTGGAACCTATAAATTGCATATTATGAAGAAAAGGGATTGCTGCAATATGATTGAGGATATTGAGATGGAAAGATCATGCAGATTATTATTGTAAACCCTCCATAAAGTTACATGCATTTGCAGGAATATACAGACATACATACAGACATATAGCAGAGGCAGAGATAGAGTGATTTATTTCAATGCGAAGAAATAATTTAGCCAGTTATCACCAAAGACTGAGAAAGACAAACAACAAATTTTTCTCCCAGAACCTCTGGAAAGAGAGCTGCCTCAACAAAACTTGAATTTCAGTCCAGTGAAACTGATTTTGCATTTTTGTTCCCCAAAACTGTCAAAATTGTTTTAAAACAGTGTTTCTCAATCAGGGCCATGTGTTCCCTGTTTATCTCTTAAAATATTCCAGGGGGTGTAGGGGCTATAAGTTAATCTTGTGTAAATGAAAGGTCATGGCATGAGGCCAGGGTCCAGCACTGAAAAAATAAACTCAGAAGGAGGTCAAAACCAGGGAAAAAAAGGTTGAGAATCAATGCGACTTGCCTTTTTATTTTCCTTTTGTTTTGGGGTCACAATCAGGCAGTGCTCAGGGGGTTGGTTACTCATGGCTCTGCACTCAGGAAATATTCTTGAAGGCTCAGGGGGCCATGTGGGATGGCAGGATTGAACCCATATTAGCCTTTTTCCCTATCTGCTATACTTATTTCTCTAGACCAGCAAATTGGATATTTTAAGGGCTTTGTTATGAGAATTTAATGTAGGGGCATTAGAAAAATGCATAAAATTTTCTACCTTTACTTTATTTGTATTTTAAAAAGCATTTTTAAAATATAATTTAACACACCACATCATTCAGAATAAAATGTATGATTAATACTTTTTAGTATATATCTCAGATTATAAGTCATCACCATAATCATTTTAATAATATTCTTATTGCCTCAAAACAAACAAACAAACAACTATAGAAGGCTGAATACATATTACAATGGATAGGGAGCTTGTCTTGCATATGGCTGACCCAGATTCAATGCCTGGCATCCTAAATGGTCCTCTGAGCACTCCTAGGAGTAACCCCTGAGTGCAGAGCCAGGAGTAGCAACCCCTAAGCATCACTGGATGTATCCAAAAAACAAAAATCATGCAATAATCCCCAGTCTTAGGAAAGCACTCATCTTTCTACTTACACAGTTTGGTTTATTCTAGGCATTTGATAGTAATGGAATAATACCAAATGTGATTTGCAGTTGGTTTCTTTCATTTAGCATAAACTTTTCAAGGTTGATCTATGTTGTAACATATTATTCCTTTTTATTGAAAAAATATTAATTTGGTCATAATATTTCATGTATGGCTGTGGCTGTACTATATTTTGGTTGGATTTACTCATCATTTGATACTTTGGGCTGCCATTTTTTAAGAATATTAACATGAACATTCAAGTGCAAATTTGATGTGGAAATGTTTTTATTCCTCTTGGGTATAGACCTAGAAGAAATCATTGATTTTATGTTTAACTTTTTCAGGAATGACAGCTACACCAGTTTCAAAGCAAAATTATTGCTTTACATTCCAGTTAAAGGTCCTGAGAGTTCCCATCTAATTTGCATTTCTATAATACTTAATCTAACTTTTTGTTACAATCATCAAAGTAAGAATGAAGAGGTATTTTTGTGGGTTTTATTTGCATTTCCCTCTGGCTAATCATGTTATCATCTTTCCAATTATAGGCAAATGAAAATTTTTATGGTATATGAATATTTTTAGTAGAATTACTGATGATCACCCAAAACTGAAAATACTACAATATCTTTCAACTAGAGCACTCAGAAAATAGAATATTACTCAGAAACAAACTATTTACACACAATGTAATAGATGAACCTCAATTCTGTTTTAAGATTAAGAAATTATATTTTTAAAATCTGCTTCCTCTATGATTCTATTATATGCATCAGCACTTATCAAATGATGTCTGGATTAGAGATTGTCAGAGGTTGTTATTAAGATTGAAGGTTAAGAGGCTAATGTGGGTTCAATCCCTACACTCCACATTAATTGTGAACATACCAGGAGTAATTTCTGAGTGCAAAGCTTGAATATAAAAGAATTTGTTGGAGGTATAATTTAATTATTCTATCCTAAGTGTGGTGGTAAACAATTTTTCATTTGTCAAATTCATTGAACCCTAACTATGCCAAAATAATTTTAAAGTATAAATTTTTCTGCATATAAATATAAAATAAATCTTAAAACTTGGATAGAGAAATGCTATTTGTGAAAATGTGTTTTTGGAAAATATTTAAGAATGTGGGGTCATCCAAGCCATTGAATATTTGTTTCATGTATTCAACAATTTATTTACTTTTGCTGTGACTTTAAAAGTACTAATATATACCAAGGATTTAGTTCTAGTTGTCATTTTTTCTATAAAAATAATATAGTTGACAAGGCATTGTGAAAACACAGAGACTCTTGTACTTTCTCTTAAAGCCTGTTGCAACAAAGCTGATTCCATAATAATGAAACTTCTTAATATGAAGAAAAGTAACTATAAAATGTGTAAGTAATGCAGAAAGTATGCATGCCAGCATTAACCAGGCCTCTAGACAAAAATGCTTAGTACTTAAAATTTGTTTACTTTTCTTTGAACAAAGTCAGTCTCTCAGTTTTGCTTTTCTTGCCTTCCCCTTAAAAGAATCAGAAGATCTTCACTTTTTCTCACTGAAGGAAAATACGTCAGATTATTTGATGAGGGCATCAAGGAGAGAGCTCAAAGGGTTGGACTTTATGCCTTATTGTAAGGAGGCCTCATGATGATCTAACATATAAGTTAGATTCCCAGTACCCCAAGATTCCCTAAAGACTGCAGGTGTGTCCCTAGTGACCCCTAGGCACTTCCAAAGTGATTCTATTTAGCATCATTGGGCCCAACTACTATCACATCACCAGGCCCAAATATTAAATCTTCAAATCTGGGTAGCTGAGTAATGGTGGAAGTAGCCTTTTGTCCAGGCTCTCTTTGGGATATTCTCCCATTGAAAAATAAAAATAAGAAAATAGGAAAAGGCATATTTAGTCAGGGGTTCCCCCTACGTATGTGTGAGCACTGGATGGGGAATGTATTTTCCTTAGGGTTGAAGGAATTAAATATGAATAATTACTGGGTTAATAAAGCCCTCATCTATTTATTTACAAGAAATCACAAATTAGTATAATCAAAGATTGATATTAAAATATGTAGAGATGACTTAATTCAACTTCTTATCTTAGAGATGAAAAAGAGGAGCTCAGTTGGTGATTATACAGAACATACAGTTCTGACCAAGTCATAACTAACCCTCCAATATTCTGCCTACTTCTCACCTTTAATATTTTCCCAAGGTTGACTTCATAGATACTACCTATGAAGTCTCATATGGACTCACACCAAAATGGAGTAGATCTTGGGTTAATGCTCTTTTTTTCCTGTCTCAATTATTTTTAGTAGGTTATTTAACAGTCCTATATTTACCATTTGCTCTTCCACAAATTGTGCTACTGATTCACATTCTGCTCTTATCACTCATAATTTCATATCTCAAGCAATAGAGAGATGAATAAAGTCAAGAGATAAGGAAAACTAAAAACACGCAAAGTTTTTAAAAGAGAAAATCTTCCTATGCATCTAAAGTAATATCAGTTAGCATCAGACTGGAAAAATGCTTAAGGGCACTTATTAAGAGACAAACTTGGTTTCAGCAGAGCTCAACTTAACCTTCTGGGGGATAATTAAAAGCTGTGATGAAGCACATCTGTTGCTTTGGTCCATGGTGCCCAAGCACTTGTCAAGGCATCTCCCCCTCTTAAGATGTGAACTTTGATGCTTCATGATGAGTTGTGTACCAGGGCTCTTCGCTTTCAGTCTTTGGAGGAGAAGCTCTCTCTCTCTCTCTCTCTCTCTCTCTCTCTCTCTCTCTCTCTCTCTCTCTCTCTCTCTCTCACTCACTCTCACTCTCTCTCTCTTTCTCTCTCCCTCCCTCCCTCCCTCTCTCCTTAGTACCTCAAAATAAAACCTTTTTTCACTTAGGAAAAAGAAATCTGTGATCAAGTTGTAGGGTTGTGGGATATATTCAACCTAGATGTTAGCCAGATGCACTTATTAAATGCATCTTTAAGTCTGATCCTGCCATTGCAATTCTGCCCCTGATGCTAGAAAACAACTTGGCCCCTCAATAATTCTTCTTTCAGATCTTCTTGAAAGATATTGTATAGATTAGAACCCACATGTTACCTCCAGGTGTTCCTGCTGCTGACACAACCATACAAACTAAACAAAATGAACAGAGAAAATCTGGCCTCGGTAGACTGAAAACAACTCAATACCATCTCATCCAGGGAGGAATTAAACCCTATTTTCTGAACCCACCACATAATCAAGCCCTCCTGTAGTCACAGAACAAATACAACTCTTCAGGATTAAACTAGGCAGTCACTTTAATCTTCAAGTAGGTGAAGGCTTCAAAGTTCATATATTCTTCAAATTAGAAAGTTCTGTGTTACTCACTGTTGTGAGTTTATAAGCATTTCTTCTATCTATTCCTGCTTTGGTTATATCTTTTGGCATGATACAGAAGCAAATGCACTGAGTTGAGGAGTATGTGCATTTAACACACTTGAATGGTTCTCTAAAGTAACCAGGCCCTCAATAGATCTGGCTTACCCTCTCATGCTGGAGTCATAGCAAACATCCCATCATACAGAAGGGAACAAAAATCTCTGTGAAGACACCATTACAGATTGAAATACATATATCTGCAATTTGATATTTTGGGTGAACCTTATGGTCATATTACATTGGGGCGCTGGAGCCATAGTACAGAGGTTAAGGTGCTTGCTTGCACATAGCTGATCCCACTTTGACCCTTGTCAGCCAGTCCAGTCCCCTGAACCCCCAAGAAATGATCCCTGAAAGGTCAGAGTGATACCTAAGTATCATGATGGATACTGAGTGTTAGGATTGGTCAGTAAGATGTGTCAAGTCCTTTAAGTTTGTTTCTTTACCTATAAATTATTGACCATGGCTCTATGTTTTAGATATGTTTGTTTTTAAAATTTTACTCCTCAAAGTAGATTCCACACAAGACTAATTATGGAGAATGGTTATTAAGATATGTAGGGTCAAATAAGTTTGGGAAATAATGAATTAAAGTAAATTAAATAGGAAAAAATAGGTGATTGATTCATAACTTATCAAAATTTGTAATACAACTTTTCTATGAATAAATGACAGGGGTGTAGCATATTTGATACTTTAAATTGTTAATAGTTTTTTAGAAGTGAGTGTGCATATGTGTATGTGATGTTTGGGACAGAATCTAGGACTTCACACATACAATCCATGTGCTATATCACTGAGCCACATCCCTGGCCCTAGAACCACTTTTCTGAAACTAGTGTTTCATGAAGCAAAAATTCAAAAATGTTATAGAGTAAAAACTAAGTAACAGTGTATGTAAATTCCAATATAAAATTTCAAATAGTCTTATAACCACAACCCATTATTATCTGGAATAGTTTTAAGTGTTTTCTTACTGTTTTTCAAATTTTCTCCTCTTAAAAACTTTTCCCCCTAGAACATCACCTTTTTCATTTTCACAGTATTTTTACTGTTTTATTCTTTTCTGGATTTCTATTTAAGAAGAAGCTATGTTGTTACTGTACTCACTCAAGCTAGGGTAAATCACAACAAAATATCCAACCCTTATTTCTAAAATGCCATATCTACCACTAACAGTACAGCTTTGTCTTTTTTGTCTCCTTTCCTCTCAACCTTACTAGTCATATGTAAAATGAGTAAAACTGAATCGCTTAAAATAACATGGATTAGCACTTAATAATTGGAAACGATGATTAGAAGAAAAAGTGGCTTTGGAGTCATTCTTTTTCCAAGCCAGCATATGTCCTATTAAGAACACTCTGTGTATTATTGCCATAATTTATATAAGGATAAAACAAACCAACTAAAAATCAGCAGATCATCTTACTTAATCACAGAATAAAATTCACAGAATCTACCATAGCCTCAAAGTTTTAAGAGACAATTTAGGTTGACAGAATTAAACTGGCCTGAAAAGAAGCTTTCAGAATAACTAGTTTTAGGGTAGAAAAATCTAGACTGCAATTGATGAATCGATGAAAATTCTAAGTAGGTGAATTTCAGAATTAAAATTTGGGGAAAGCGGCAGTCTTAGAAGATTTTTATACATTTTTCTGCTTTCCCCAGAGGGAAGAGCAAAGTGGTCTTTTTGAAACAAATACAGAGCATTGTTCTTTGTAACAAAATAAATAAAATAAGCCATTTCTTCAGAGCCTAATTCTTGGGAAAAAGAAATACCTAACTCTGAATTTCAGTGTGATAGGAGGGAATCTCCAACGAAGTCTCTTTTCCTTTGCCTTTCTCATCCATTTGTGTATGTATTTGTGGAGAGAGACAGAATACCAAAAAGCACTTGCTTTTTTTTTAACGCTTTTTCAAGAAGCTCTTCTAAAGGTAAGGTTCCATGGGCACAGTAACACAAAACGAACACATTAGATTTAATCATGGGACTATAGAACACTTCCCCTATTCTAACACCTTACTATCACATCAACAAGGTTTATTTACCTCTACCTAGCATATAATGTCTACCTTTCAACCAAAAAATTACAAAGCATATTAAAAGATAAAAGACAGAATTTAAAGAGACAGGACAAACATTAGAACCATAGTCAGGTGCAGTATGGTACAGAAGTTGGAGTTTTAATGAGACTGAAAATTTTAAATAACTATAGTTAATGTAATAAGGAATAAAGAAAATGAGAAGCCAGAGACTCAGAGAAAATACCTGAAAAATATATAGCTGATATATATTTTATATTCAAAACATCTAAAAAAGGGCTCGGAGAGATAGCACAGCGGCGTTTGCCTTGCAAGCAGCCGATCTAGGACCAAAGGTGGTTGGTTTGAATCCCGGTGTCCCATATGGTCCCCCATGCCTGCCAGGAGCTATTTCTGAGCAGACAGCCAGGAGTAACCCCTGATCACTGCTGGGTGTGACCCAAAACAAAAAAAAAATTCTAAATAAGTATTGAATATGCATATAACAAAATGTTATATCCTTGTTACAGATAAATTGAGAAAAAGGAGATCAGAAAATTAAGATGATACAATTGGTCATTTTAAATATCTTGTTTATATGGAATTAAGCAATAAGATAGTTGAAGCAGTAAGAATAGTAGCAGATGAAATACACACAAAAGCACAGGTCACTATATAGGTAGGCATTCAGATCATCGGAGAAGAGATGAAAGAAAGATATATAATACAGAATTGCAGACAGTGGAAATGGAGAACTGGGCAAAGATGAGCATTCAATCAACAGACAAGGAGGGTCTGATAAGAAAGAGAAAAACAATGTATATCACTGATCAGGTGCAGGTACTGGAGCCTGAGGGATGCTCATGGCAGACAGAGCAGAAAACAGTTTGAGCAGTAGAATCAACAACAGTCAGAGCAACAATCAGAGCAGCAAGGAGTAGAAGAATTAATTGGGTTCTGGTCCTTGACACAGAGGCACCTGTTTCCAAGGCTACTACAGCCTACAGAGATATACATACCCAGTCAATTAAATAAAGAGCTGTAACGCTGAAGACAGCTGATGTCTTGTGTGCTAATCTTACAGTCCACAAAAACCTGACAGTATTTGCTGTCACAACATACCTAGCCAAGTAGAATTTATCCCTGTGGTGCAATATTGGATTAACATGAATAAACCAATCAGTGAGAGAAAAACTGTATTAACATAATGAAAGTGTAGACTCCATGGTTGGTTAGATCAATAAATGACTAAAAGCAGCTTTCTTTCCAACATGCAGCCAGCCAATCCTTGGTACTAGGCATGATCCTTGCAGCTCTGCTGCCTGGAAGTTCCCAGCACACCAACACAGTGTAGGATCTCCAGGGAATATCCTAACTAAATATCCTGACTAAAACTGTGTGAGTACTGTGGCCAGGAGCCTGACCCCTCAGTGAGCACATGTGCAAATACCCAGGAGCTCTACATCCAAAATGTACATGAGCATCTGCTATAGATGAGAATGATCCTAGGCAAGCATGTAAAGTGTAAAGTGTGCAACCCCAGGGAATACCACAATCAAGTTAGTGTGAATATTCACCATCAGAACATCAGCAAGAAAGGTTAGGGGGTGAGAAAAACAGAAAAATTAATGAGCATCTCACTAGAAACATAAAAAAGCACTTGGTAAAATTTAATATCAGATTAAAAAACCACTCAACCAATTATCGAAGAAAATGTCTTGAATGCAGTATAAGCCATTTATGAAAAACTCATAGATAAGGTCTTCTGTTGCTGTTCTGCTTTTTTTTTTTTTTGCGGGGGACCATGTTGGGGGTCACACATGAGAATGTACAGAGCTTACTCCTGGCTCTGTGCTCATGTATCTCTTCTGATGGGCCTGGAGGTGACCATCTGCTGTATCAGGGATTGATCATGAGTCAGCTGCATGTAAGGAAAATATCCTCCCCATGATATGATCTTTCTGCCTGGTGATAGCTAACAACTCAAAGGGCATAGGAAAGCAGACTTCCTTTGGAATCATTCTTTTCCTATCTTCAGATAAATGCCTATCCATAATACTGGTAACCCATATGATTTTTCCCTTTTTTATTTTTAAAGAATTTCCATACCACTAAATCAAATCTTTAATCTCATTAAAGTTCATTAGGAAATTTGAGTACAACTGAATATTGGGCATAAAATCTCATGCCCACCTCTCATTAGTCAGAAAACTGTTCTCTTCACAAATCCAAAGAATGGGGATCAGAACCCTATTTCTTGTCTAATTATATTGCAGCTTTCCCCATAGATTCACTATAATTCTCATTAGAAGTGACTAATTCATGCATAATTTACAAATACAAAGTTTTATAAGAGCAATGCCTTAAATGATAGTTTGATATGAACCTGGGAGAATTACTGTATTTTCATTATCTTGAGAAGAACAAACTGCTTTCCTAGAATAAATTATTGAATTTAAAGCTGAAATTTACACTCAAAGCACCACATTTACTGATTCAATGAAGATTGAAGTCTGTTTCTATTGCTGGTCCACAACAGATAATGTCCTGAATTTTTTTTCTTCCTGCCATATATTGTCTCATTATTGATAGCCATTAACAAAGCCAAAATACAAAATTTATTAATTAGAAATTTGCCTTTTTCCTTTGTAGCAAGATGTAACAAACAAGGCAGCCAAAGTTAAGCTATAGCATTTCAGGATAAAGTGCCAAACCAAAATAAAATTTTTCAAAAGCGGCAGTTGAAAAACCAAGAGATTACAAAATCTGGAATCTTAGCACTTGCATCTGGGGCATAAAAGCTGAGGGGACTAACAGAAATAAATATTCCCCCCTTAAAACACTGTGCTTTCTCAAACATCTTTTCTTCCATGGATGGGACAGGAGAAATATTACCTCCTGAAATAGACAAATAAAAGGAACTTCAAAGGTATTACTCAGGGACACATTCTTAAGATTTCTGAAAAAAAAAAAATTCTCAATGTTATGTGTGTCTACTCCTTTCCAATGAGACAGTTAATTCTTCCTTCTTGATCCTAGTCAAAAGAAATAAAGAACAGAATACACTCAGAAAATTATCCTGAATTTTTTGTTAAATAAATCTTTACCTAATGAATGCCACCAAAAATTTACTTCCACCAAAAAATTCCCCAAAACAAGCAGCCTGGAAATGTTGGAAATAGCTAAGTTGCTGCTGCTATTACTGATCATGAAAGCAAGGAAGCAGGAGATTCCTGTAAGCTGGGATCTACTCCCATCAACATGAGACCAACCACTGAAGTCTGGTCTATAGTGATACAGAGCGGAACCTGAAGACAGACCTTCCATGTATCCAGGGGTTTGGACCCCTTTGAGATTGCCACTCTAGCAGGGCACAGTCTTTTATGTTTCCCCAGCCACATAGATCTTTTCCCTTAGTCTCAAAGGTCGCATCCACAGACATGATATGCTGCACGTACACTTGACCAGTAAGGACCTTTCCTTTCCCTTCATTCAATCTTCCCATGGAGGTAAATCTTGTTGGCTGTAGAACTGTTTTAATACTCATTCTTTTTTGGTGATAGAGTCAGAAGTTTGAGTCCTTACGGGTTCCATCTTCTGCTTTTCACCTTACCCTGTACCAACCTGGGCAGGGTCACAAACTCATTCAGGAGCAGACATCCCTGCATCTACTGCATTCCCAGGCCCAGGTGGTTTACTAAAGCATCTTCTACCTTTATTTTGTTTTTATTTTGGGCCACACTTAGTGCTAGAAATTGAACCCAGGTCACCATGTCCAAGGCAAATGCCCTACCTGTTGTATTGTCACTCAGGTCTCCCATATCTATCTTTAGCTATGACTCCTTACTGAAGAAATCATATTTTATCACCATATAACCAAATATCACTATATTTTATTGCCAAAGACAATGGCGTCTGTTAGAAAAATAAGCCAGATTATGTCACTCTTCTGATCCAGATCTTAAAATGGTTTTCCCTATTATGTGGGGCAAATAATCAGGCCCACACAGATGCTCTGATGCCCTACCAGGTGGCCTGACCACCTCCACCTTCTGACCTCCCTGTATTGCTAGCACATTCACCACCTCCTGTTCCTCAGATTCCACAGGCACTTACCTGTCCCTCAGTCTTTGGTACTCTACTGTCCTGGTATCCTTTCTCTTGTATACTAGAAACACAATTTCCACAAGGGCAGGGAATTTTACTTGTTTCATTTCCTACTCTGTTCTCAGGAACTAAAATAATGCTGAGCACAAAGTCAATGCTTACTGTCTTTGCTGACTGAACATCTAAATGTATTTTAATAAGCATTTATAAATGACACTATTTCCCAGATTACTGTGCCACCAGGGAGCCACGAGGAAAACATTAGAGAAGGAAATCACCAAATCCACATACAAGTTTCCTGGAAACATTAGTCTTGATTTGATTTGCTCCTTTTTCTTTTATATGCCCAGTGCACAGGTTTCAGATAGAAACAACTATGATCTATGTTCCCCCTCTCTTGGTTTCCTTTGTTCTTGGTGTTTAAAAAAGAAATCTGCATCTCAATCATTTGAACATCATAAATCACTTTGCATGGTATGCTCAGGCAGCACTGATAGGAACCTCCTGGGCTGGATGGGAACTCAGATGAGTCAAAATGTTTCAAAGACAAAAGAAAAAGGGAAAATCCTAGGACCTGAATAATAAGGGGTTTTAATTTCCCTGGTGCTAAGGAACTATGATGATTTCTAAGTAATGTTGCAAAAGCATAACTGTCTTTGACCTCAAAATGTCTTGTAACTATATTGCTACCATTAAAAATCCTGAGTCCTGAATTCAAATGTATGGGTAGCAAAGTTGCCAGCTGGTAAAGGAGTAAAGAACAGGAAAACAGACTACAAGTTTCAGATGACCTTCTTAGCTTCCTGTTAGCATGTCTTCTACTTCAGTTCCCTTTAGGCTAACCAAGGTACTTACAGGTTTTAGGTGAAATTAAAGGGAGCCAGAGTGATGTGGTCTTGCATACCACTGATCCAAGTTCAATCCCTAAAAAAATGTTTACCAAGCATCTCTGGAGGGCCCTCATCACTGTCTGGGTATCCTGCATACTGCCTGGCATCCTAGCATCCAAGGCAAGAAATCTTCGAACCTTTTCATTGAACTGCTGACCAAAATTGCTGGGAGGGGCCTCAGGGATGACTAAGTACTATCTGATAGATCACTCTCTTTTTGCAAACTAGAAGTTTTTTATATAACATTTAGTACAATTGCTTAGTATAATATTGAACCAAACTAGATAAGCATATCATGAAGATGTGATATATGTACACACACACACACACACACACACACACACACACACAGTGGAATAGTGTGCAGCAGTAAAGAAGCTGTAGTTCACTGTGGCATGGATGAAACAGGAAGATATTATGCTACATGGTAAGTCATAATGACAAACACAGGGTGATCTCACTTAGTTGTAGTATATAGAGTAACTAGAATGCAGTGTTTGAAAGAGGGCAGGTATGTCTAGATCACCCTTGGCTCCACAGTATAAGGATAATATGGACAAAGAAGTAAAAGCAATGAGGGGGGAGAAAGAAGGATCAAAAACAACAGAAAGTAGGTGTCAAGGGGATCCTATTACATTGGTGGTTTAAAGGAGTGATTTGATTAAATATGCAAACCAATCAGCAACACTAAAACATGAGCTCCAAACTCAAACATCCAAACCTAACAAGATGCCAGTCAAGGTGGAATCCTGGGGGTGGAGTTGGGGTTGGGAGGGAACCTGTGATCCCTGGGAGTGTGAAAAAGACACTGGTGGAAGGATTAGTGCTAAAACATGATATGTCTAAAATCTAACAGTGAATAACTTTGTAAATCACAGTGCTTTAATAAAAAAATTTCAAAAAGTATTTTAAATTATCTCAGTATGTAAACATTATTTCAAATACACACCAACTGCTTACAACACGCAGACATACACGCACAATCATGTACCCACACATGTAAACCTGTATACATATACATAAATATACATTCTGAAGGCCCTGAATTCCAGCAAATTAAGCAATATACTATTATATCACTTTGCTTGCAATATTTTTCTTCTCAAATTACTCTATTATCTACCAAAAGCACATTGACATTCAAGACTTTCAACAGTCAAAATGAAATTTATACTCATTTCCTTTTTTATCTTACCTTGCCATTTCTTAGCATATGCTTTAAATGTAACCATTTTACAGTCCATAATTTTAAAAGCTCATGATGTTTTCTGTCTGCTTCTGTCTGTATTCAACCATTCCTTTCTTTCCATAAAGGTCCCGCTCAACTTCAGCTATGAAAATTCTATTCTTCAGGGTCAAGTTTGGATTTTCCACCATCAAAACACATTCCATGATTGACTAAATTGGAAATATTTCTTTATTCTGTTATCTCCAAAGAATGACTCTGAGATAAACCAAATCAAATTTAAAAAATACACATCATGCTTGCAGTTAAATAATATTCAGTTGAATGTTCTTCTAAGCACCAAAAAATACTTTATGATTTAAAAATGTAAACAAATGGGCTGTAGTAATAGTACAGCAGTTAGGGAACTTATAATACATGTGTGTGACCTGGCATTGATACCCAACATCCATATGTACAGAAGAACTGCCAAAGATAATTCCTGAGCACCAAGAGAAACTCCTGAGCTTCATCAGCAGTGGCCCCCAAACAAACTAAAATGTAAACAATAGAGTCTCAGATCAATTATTTTCAAAAAAAATCTGAAGATCCTACAAACACTCTCTTTTACTCAGAGTCAAGAGCAAAGAAAAACAGGAAAACCTTTATAAATCCTCCCTTGAAGAAATGTGATGTTTTGGTTTATAATATATTACATATGTAATTTATTATATAATACATAACATATAATCCAGTATTTCCAAACAATTTTTACCATTTTTTCCAGTTTTCTTATATAGAAAAGTATTTCTCAGAGAGCTAATTTACCATGGAAACCAAACTCCGACAGAGATGTTGAGATCTAGAGAAGTGAAGTCCCCGGAACACAAGTGTGAGTAGCCTGAAAAGAGTTAGGTCCCCAAGCAAGTCCCTCTTCTGAACCCACGTTACCCTTCTCCAGGAGCAAACTATATTATAGAAAAGGAATTGCATCTTCAGGATTTTCACTTATACTTCTCCAAATATTCTTCCTTCCTTCCTTCCTTCCTTCCTTCCTTCCTTCCTTCCTTCCTTCCTTCCTTCCTTCCTTCCTTCCTTCCTTCCTTCCTTCCTTCCTTCCTTCTTTCCCATTTTCTGCCTTTCTGCCTTCCTCTCTCTTTCCAAAATAAGACAATGGGGGAGAGGGAATAAACAATAGTAAATTGTGGCTCCAAACAAATAAAAACACACAAACATGGGACCAGAGCAATGGCATAGCAGGTAGGACATTTGCCTTGAACATGGCCAACTTCTGACTGACTCAGCTTTGATCACTGGCATCCTATATGGTCCCCTGAGCCTGCCAGGATTGACTTCTGAGTACAGAGTAGTAATCCCTGAGAACCACCAGGTGTGACCCAAAAGCAATCCCTCCCCCCTAAAAAAATAAATAAATAAAAAATAAGACAGTGACAACTCTATAAGAACATAGTTCTTTTTCTTTAGAAAGTTCTGGAAATTTCTTGGTTCTAACTTTGACATCAAATATCAAATTTCTTGACTCAAATCTCTACATTATAGTCAAGCAGGACTTAGAAACTGTGTGTGTGTGTGTGTGTGTGTGTGTGTGTGTGTGTGTGTGTGTGTATCCTGAAATGAACTGTTAGGCTTTAAAAACAATATATGGTATTTGAAAATTTGATGCAAAAACATAAAATGCAACTAGTTGTTGAGACCAGAGCTCACCACTACACCTCACTCAAAACTCCCCACCCTTGCTCAGCCAGCCCTAGAGTCTTTAAAAATCTCACTGACTGGGGCCCAAGTGATAGCACAGTGGACAGTGGTAGGGTGGTTTGCCTTGCACACAGCTGACACGGGACAGACCGGAGTTCAATCCCTGGCATCCCCTATGGTCCTCCAAGCCAGGAGCAATTTCTGAACGCATAGCCAGGAATAACCTCTAAGCGTCACCGGGTATGGCCCAAAATCCAAAAAAATAAAAATAAATAAAATCTCACTGACTGTTATTTGCCATTTGCAAACTGCTGTTCTCAGTATTTAAAAATTATTCTAGCTGCTTTATTAAAACATGCTTTACATGTTTTATTATAAACCACAAGAAAATGTTTTGGTATAAATACCAGAAAAGTGTTGTAAATTTTTCATATATGCTTATAAAAGAGAAAAATTAAATATAAGTAGCAAATGGCTGAGCCAAGATTATAACCCAAATCTAACTTTAGATTTAAGTATTATCCTGATTTAAATCTTATTTTATCTTGTATAATTGCAATAAAGAACATATATCAATAAAATAAATAATATTGCTAATTTAAAATAATTAAGTAAAAAGAAATTTATACAAAATTAAAACTGAGGGCATTATTTAATTTTAGTGGCAATTTTTGCATATATAAAAAGTTACAGTAATATCTTACAACACTGCTTTGAGCAGTAAATAAAAGTAAACACATAAATCACCCTAGATAGTAGTTAACACAAAACAAGTATTTACTACTATCTTCATTACTTTTTGACTTCCACCAATCTGATATGGTTATTATGTTATGCCATTAGAAAATATAAAAAAAGGAGACACTAAGTCTGGAATGTTCAAACTACCTGACAACTCTGAAAAGAACGTGCAGGCTTGGACAAGATCTACCAAGAGCTGAAATTAGCCTGGCAATCATCAATAATATTGAGAGAGAGGTCAAAGAGTCAAACTTTGCCAACAAAAGATACCGACTCATCATGAAAGGTTGAAAATGAGGCTCAGAAAAAGAAAAAAGAAGTAAAGATCTGTCACTAACTGTCAAAGCCAATAGATAAAGGTATATATTGACTTTTGTCAGTCATAATCCCGCCATTTTATTTTGATGGAGTTACATTAGTTGCTTGTTCATGAAGAATTACTATTTCAACAGAGCCATTGTGAAAAACATTGAAAAGCATTTAATGGGCCATCAAATCTGTCCTCCAGCTTCTCTGACAGACCCTCCAACAGGAAATCTTTACAAGCAATGTTTTAGCTCTACCACTGACAACTCCCTATAAAGTAATGTGATGTTTGGCATGGAAGGTTGTTTATTTAGGTGTGTGAAGGATCTGGCTGTTAACTTGGAGAGAAAAGTTATTTCTTAACCTCCCTTCAGAGACCATACAAGTACTTGTTTGGCCCATTACATGCAAAAAAGAAAGATTGGGCTAGATGTCTGAAAGCAGAGTAGGTAAATTTGTCTTGGACACTTCCTTCTCACCTCTTTTGGCTGTGAACCCCATCTTCTACCCCCAGCTCTCCAACTGCTAAATCTAGACATCTATCGGGGATCATATGCCAGAATTTTGCTGTCATCTAATTGTCAACTGACACACTTTCTTCCTATCCCTTGAGTTTGTAAGTGTTCCCATGAACATTTAAATTTTAACTGATACTTAAAATATTGAAAAAGGTTTCCGGGGCCGGGCGGTGGCGCTCGAGGTAAGGTGCCTGCCTTACCTGCGCTAGCCTAGGAGACGGACCGCGGTTCGATCCCCCGGCGTCCCATATGGTCCCCCGGCGTCCCATATGGTCCCCCAAGCCAGGAGCGACTTCTGAGCGCATAGCCAGGAGTAACCAACCCCTGAGCGTCACCGGGTGTGGCCCAAAAACCAAAAAAAAAAAAAAAAAGAAAAAGGTTTCCAGGACTTATACAAATAAAAAAAACACTAATAGAATTTACATTTTTGGTTTAAAGGAGATGTTTATGACTCAAAAAGTTAATCACCCCATTAATGTGGCTATCTATTATCCTTATATTCAAACTGACCTCGAAAATAGCAGCAGTTAGAATGAAAAATTATATTGCATATATACATGTATAAAATATATTTGACTCATTTATATGCTTATATACTATTTACATATATAATAAAGTACTACTTTGTGCAAATAGCAGAGTTAGTAGGAATATGTAGAATATCTATAAAAGGGGTATTCTGTATATAGCATAGCTAGATAACACACTTATAGAATAACAGAGTATATACTACATTATATACATTATATGGATATTGTTTATGTGTTAGAATATATGCATATGTATGTAATACTATGCCTACCTAGATTTAGAGAATTTATTTCATAGAGCATACAACCTTTGCAAGTGTTTCTGCAATCATATTCACCTGACCACAGAGCCTTTCGCATCACAATTGAGCACATTGTCTGCACTAACAGCTCATTTCCAACAAGAATCCTCCAGTGCTGTCAAACATCCAGGTGACCTCTAGAGAAAAGGTTCTTAAATTCCCAAGAAACCAGAATAAGACTGAGTTGCCAGAAAGTCATGCCAGAGACACCATGTCTTGACTTCTTTTTAATCCACCCTCAAGATTAAAGGCATAAGGCATAAAAAAAGACCAAATTATCCCAGGGATTATTTCACATAGACTGCAAGTTCAAATAATTTAAATTTAACCAAGATGACTTGGTGTGGAAAGATGTGCCATGATATGGGAAGCTGGGAAGAATGAAAGCAAAGACAAAATATGAAAGAAAAATTTATCAGGCACTTAGAAGACCAGGAAAAACAAATGGAATTCTTTTTTTTTCTTTTATGTATAGCTATCACAAGAAGGTGACAGTGGGTCTTTTAAGTCTTAAAGTGGATATTCCCAAGCCAAAACATCTGTGGAATTTTTATAAAGGCCAATAATTCAGAGCTTTATGATTGCCAGAATCTCCATTCTGTTTCCCTCCTTCCTCAGCACCAGCAGTGAGCAATACCTTATAAAGGTGTTTAGACTGTCAGAAAAGTATGATTGGTAATTCTTATTCTGCTATAAAAGTAAAATAAAAGCAAATACTTCTTCATATCTAGGTTTGAGTAGACTTATACCTTATTTTAATATGCATCAAGCTTTATCTTTCCAGGGAATAAGAAAAAGCAATATATTTCCACAGAAAATTTGGTGTCCTTTCCCCAAGAATCATTGGAATCTCACTCAAGATGAGAAAACTTCTGAGTGGAAAACTAGTACAAATGTTCTAACTATTTACAGGATTAAGCTGAGTTGAAGAAACATGAAAATGTGAATTAACTGAGAACTACACTCTGGGACTGGAACATAGCTACACAGAGAAAATCAGTACAGAATAAATGACCCTACAGTTAGTGTTCTGTTTTTCCATCATCAAACTGACAATCACAGCCACCAGGATAGAAATTATCATTCATTACTGAACTGAGAAAAGAAAGGCAGAGCATGGAGCCATATGCCAAGATTGAGGATCAGGTGTCTTTTGACTTAGTGTGAGCTGCATATGGTAAAGTGATTACTATTATTAAGTAGTTATATAAGTGCTTACAGAGGGTGAAAGGTCATACCTTAGTCGGTAACTTGACGAGCAACAGAGCTGTCAGAAAATACCATTTATCTTTAAAAATAAAAAGACAAAAGAGTTAGAGGCAATCATATAGCCATATAATATAACCTTTGAATTCAGAATTTATAATTATGCAACTATGTTACCCTCCAAATAAATAAATAAAGTATAGTTTTAAAGGAAGCAAGTTTAATTTAGAAGATCAGTTATTAAGCCTAAGCAACATTCACCAATGATTTTTGCAAACATTTAAGTCATCACTTCCAGTTCAAATGATGCAATTTTTTGGCTAATACAATAATTAATATTATTTTTCAATCACTGTGAGGTCAAATTATGTGGAATAAAGAATGTACTAGCTTGCTGCAATGTGGTTATTACCTTAATCTTAGAATGGAAAATAGATATAAAGGAAGTGCTTACCTGGAGATTTTTATAAGGTAGGCAAAATTTATGGCAGTGACACCTTTTTTTGTGATTGTTCTGTATTTTTTGGACCAAGGAATATCTGGAAGAAATGTGGGTTGTGGTATTAAAAAAGAAAACCATCAAGGAATACTTTTTCCTATGATCTGAGTGATTATTAGGATTTATATTTATTTCTAAAATATAATGGCCAGAATTTATTCCATTAAAAGTACCTTTTGTTCACAGCTGGGTATCACTTAGTCAGGACTCCAGTTACCTAATCTTCCTTGGAAGGAAAAAATGTGCATTATAACCACGAAATCTAAAAGTGTTAAATAATTTAAGAAAAAGAAGATAGAAAGTGATAACAGAGAGATACATGTGTTCTATCTATTCTTCAGTCAATGAGAAATAGATATTCTTTTTTATTTTTTAATAATATTTTCATTTAAACACCTTGGTTACAAACATGATTGTGGTTGGGTTTCAGTCATGTAAGATGACACCCCCCATCACCAGTCTAACATTCCCATCACCTATGACCCAATTATCCCTCCTCCCCTCCCCGCCCCTACTCTAGACAGGCTTTCTATTTCCCTCATATATTCTTATTGTTAGGATAGCTCGCAATGTAGTTATTTCTCTAACTAAACTCATCACTCTTTGTGGTGAGGTTCATGAGGTCGGCTGTAATGTCCAGCCCTCCACTATTTTGTCTCTGAAAATTGTTGAGAAATGTCTTTCATTTTTCTTAAAACCCATAGAAGAGTGAGACCATTCTCCATTTTTCTCTTTCTCTCTGATTTATTTCACTCAGCATAATAGATTCCATGCACATCCATGTATAGGAAAATTTCATGACTTCTTCTCTCCTGAGGGCTGCATAATATTCCATTGTGTAAATGTACCACAATTTCTTTAGCCATTCATCTGTTGAAGGACAACTTGGTTGTTTCCAGAGTCTTGCTATGGTAAATAGTGCTGCAATAAATATAGGTGTAAGGAAGGGGTTTTTGTATTGTATTTTTGTGTTCCTAGGGTATATTCCTGGGAGTGGTATAGCTGGATCGTATGGGAGCTCAATTTCCAGTTTTTGGAGGAATCTCCATATGGCTCTCCAGAAAGGTTGAATTTTATCTATGTGAGCAAATGGAATAATTCAAGGCATTTATTTCTCATATGTAGGAATAATTCACATTTATTGATTCAAAAATAATATAAATTTATATTCCATATACAGAGCTGAGTGAATCTGAAAAGCATTTAAATATCCTTTAAAAATATTTTGGACACTGGTCATTTCGTCTCTCTTTAACTTCTGTCATATTTTCTGTACCATAATAGTCATTGAACCTATATAGTTATCATTTTTAGTCCACACACAGGACACAACCATCTCTATGACTGCCATATCATCTCCAAGGGACATATGAACACTCTAGGGGAATGTTGGGGTGTTCTCTGCCTCACCCAAGTTGGCATATGCTCTTTATAATGCTAAAGTAGCAAGTAATAAATTTATAACTATGAAATAAGATATGACTATCATCTCAACAAGAAAGATGGAAAATCCCATTAATTAACTTCCCCTTTCTTATCACCAATATTAGTATAGTCAATGGCTACTGTAATTTCTTGACTAGGCTAAATGCCCAAGGATACACTGGGAATCATTCTAATAAAATGTATTCTATATTTCCTTTGTAAATTTAATACCTCTATAATAATGCCTCTTAGGTTGTTTATTCCCAAACATAAAGGTAGCCTACTCCATCACTTTTTTAATTATATTTTAAAATTCATTTTTATGTATTTTTTTGAATTTATTTTTTTATTTAAACACATTGATTACATACATGATTGTGTTTGGGTTTCAGTCATGTAAAGAACACCACCCATCACCAGTGCAACATTCCCATCACCAATGTCCCAAGTCTCTCTCCTCCCCCGCCTGTACTCTAAACAGGCTCTCCATTTCCCTCATACATTTTCATTATTAGGAAAGTTCAAAATGTAGTTATTTCTCTAACTAAACTCATCACTCTTTGTGGTGAGCTTCCTGTGGTGAGCTGGAACTTCCAGCTCTTTTCTCTTTTGTGTCTGAAAATTATTGCAAGAATGTCTTTCATTTTTCTTAAAACCCATAGATGAGTGAGACCATTCTGCGTTTTTCTCTCTCTCTCTCTGACTTATTTCACTCAGCATAATAGATTCCATGTACATCCATGTATAGGAAAATTTTATGACTTCATCTCTCCTAACAGCTGCATAATATTCCATTGTGTATATGTACCACAGTTTCTTTAGCCATTCAACTGTTGAAGGGCATCTTGGTTGTTTCCAGAGTCTTGCTATGGTAAATAGTGCTGCAATGAATATAGCTGTAAGGAAGGGGTTTTTGTACTGTATTTTTGTGTTCCTAGGGTATATTCCTAGGAGTGGTATAGCTGGATCATATGGGAGCTCGATTTCCAGTTTTTGAAGAAATCTCCATATCGCTTTCCATAAAGGTTGAACTAGACGGCATTCCCACCAGCAGTGGATAAGAGTTCCTTTCTCTCCACATCCCTGCCAACACTGTTTATTCTCATTCTTTGTGATGTGTGCCATTCTCTGGGGTGTGAGGTGGTATCTCATCGTTGTTTTGATTTGCATCTCCCTGATGATTAGTGATGTGGAGCACTTTTTCATGTGTCTTTTGGCCATTTGTATTTCTTCTTTGTCAAAGTGTCTGTTCATTTCTTCTCCCCATTTTTTGATGGGATTAGATGTTTTGTTTTTTTGTAAAGTTCTGTCAGTACCTTGTATATTTTGGAGATTAGCCCCATATCTGATGGGTATTGGGTGAATAGTTTCTCCAACTCAGTGGGTGGCTCTTGTATCCTGGGCACTATTTCCTTTGAGGTGCAGAAGCTTCTCAGCTTAATATATTCCCATCTCTTAATCTCTGCTTTCACTTGCTTGGAGAGTACAGTTTCCTCCTTGAAGATGCCTGTAATGTCCTGGAGTGTCTTCTTGCCTATGTGCTGTTCTATATATCTTATGGTTTGGGGGCTGATATCAGGGTCTTTAATCCATTTGGATTTTACCTTCATACATGATGATAGCTGGGGGTCTAAGTTCAATTTTTTGCAAGCGGCTATCCAATTGTGCCAACACCACTTGTTGAAGAGGCTTTCCCTGCTCCATTTAGGGTTTCCTGTTCCTTTATCAAAAAATTAGTTGATTGTATGTCTGGGGAACATTTTCTGAGTATTGAAGCCTATTTCACTGATCTGAGGGCCTGTCCTTATTCCAATACCATGCTGTTTTGAAAACTGTTGCCTTGTAGTACAGTTTAAAGTTGGGGAAAGTAATTCCTCCCATATTCTTTTTCCCAATGATTGCTTTAGCTATTCGAGGGTGTTTATTATTCCAAATGAATTTCAAAAGTGCCTGATCCACTTCTTTGAAGAATGGCATGGGTATCTTTAGAGGGATAGCATTAAATCTGTATAATGCCTTGGGGAGTATTGCCATTTTGATGGTGTTAATCCTGCCAATCCACGAGCAGGGTATGCGTTTCCATTTCCGCTTGTCCTCTCTTATTTCTTGGAGCAGAGTTTTATAGTTTTATTTGTATAGGTCCTTCACATTTTTAGTCAAGTTGATTCCAAGATATTTGAGTTTGTGTGGCACTATTGTGAATGGGGTTGTTTTCTTAACGTCCATTTCTTCCTTATTACTATTGGTGTATAGAAAGGCCATTGATTTATGTGTGTTAATTTTGTAGCCTGCCACCTTGCTATATGAGTCTATTGTTTCTAGAAGCTTTTTGGTAGAGTCTTTAGGGTTTTCTAAGTAGAGTATCATGTCATCTGCAAACAGTGAGAGCTTGACTTCTTCCTTTCCTATCTGGATTCCCTTGATATCTTTTTCTTGCCTAATCGCTATAGCAAGTACTTCCAGTGCTATGTTGAATAGGAGTGGTGAGAGAGGACAGCCTTGTCTTGTGCCAGAATTTAGAGGGAAGGCTTTTAGTTTTTCTCCGTTGAGGATAATATTTGCCATTGGCTTGTGGTAGATGGCTTCAACTAGATTGAGAAAGGTTCCTTCCATTCCCATCTTGCTGAGAGTTTTGATCAAGAATGGGTGTTGGACCTTATCAAATGCTTTCTCTGCATCTATTGATATGATCATGTGGTTTTTATTTTTCTTTTTATTGATGTTGTGTATGATGTTGATAGATTTACGGATATTAAACCATCCTTGCATTCCTGGGATGAAACCTACTTGATCGTAGTGGATGATCTTCTTAATGAGGCATTGAATCCTATTTGCCAGGATTTTGTTGAGGATCTTTGCATCTGCATTCATCAGCGATATTGGTCTGTAATTTTTTTTTTGTAGCATCTCTATGTGGTTTAGGTATCATGGTGATGTTGGCTTCATAAAAGCTATTTGGAAGTGTTTCCGTTTGTTCAATTTCATGAAAGAGTCTTGCCAGGATTGGTAGTAGTTCCTCTTGGAAAGTTTGAAAGAATTCATTAGTGAATCCATCTGAGCCTGGGCTTTTGTTTTTCGGCAGACCTTTGATTACTGTTTTAATTTCATCAATTGTGATGGGGGTGTTTAGATATGCTACATCCTCTTCCTTCAACCGTGGAAGATTATAAGAGTCCAAGAATTTATCCATTTCTTCCAGGTTCTCATTTTTAGTGGCGTAGAGTTTCTCAAAGTAATTTCTGATTACCCTTTGAATCTCTGTCATATCAGTAGTGATCTCTCCTTTTTCATTCCTAATATGAGTTATCAAGTTTCTCTCTCTCTCTTTCTTTGTTAGCTTTGCCAGTGGTCTATCAATCTTGTTTATTTTTTCAAAGAACCAACTTCTGCTTTTGTTGATCTTTCCGATTGTATTTTGGGTTTCCACTTCATTGATTTCTGCTCCAGCTTTGTTATTTCCTTCTGTCTTCCTATGTTTGGGTCCTTTTGTTGAGCACTTTCTAGTTCTATTAGCTGTGTCATTAAGCTACTCAGGTAAGCTCCTTCTTCCTTCCTGATGTGTGCTTGCAAAGCTATAAATTTTCCTCTCAGTACTGCTTTTGCTGTGTCCCATAAGTTCTGATAGTTTGTGTCTTTATTGTCATTTGTCTCCAGGAACCTTTTGATTTCCTCCTTGATTTTATCTCGGACCCATTGGTTATTGAGTATGAGGCTGTTTAACTTCCAGGTTTTAAGGTTTTTCTTCTGAGTCCCTTTGGAATTCACAAATAATTTCAGAGCCTTGTGGTCAGCAAAGGTAGTCTGCAAAATTTCTATCCTCTTGATATTATGGAGGTATGTTTTATGTGCCAGCATGTAGTCTATCCTGGAGAATGTCCCATGTACATTGGAAAAGAATGTGTATCCAGGTTTCTGGGGATGGAGTGTCCCATTTTTATGTATTTTTTCTATTTAATATAAATATATATTTTCTTTAACTTCACCTGCTTTGTTTTTGCTTCTTACAAAAACCTAGAAGAAAAAGTCTTGCCTGGAATAAAAGCTTAGTTCAAAATCAGGGCACAGAGATTGTGTAACCTGTCATTCTTACCCCCAAATGCACCAGCAATATAACATGACACCATACAGTTTTGCATAAGCACTGTAAGAAAGGAAAAACCTTATGCACAGAAACAAGATCTTATTTTCTAAGAATAATACCTCATACTTTTTATAATACAGGGCTGCCTTCCACCCCGAATATGTGTCATGTGGACCCAACTTAGTCTCCATGAAATTGGACAGTGATTGTCCAACACCAAACCCCAGAACCCAGATGTAGAACCGATATAGTTCCCTGCAACAACACCAGGAACCAAACTCCCCCTGGGAAATTCCTAATACTGCTCTGGCACCAACTTGCGCCAGTTTTGATATGACATCTGACAATGAGGAAATGACAACAACTTGATCTAAGAGCAGGTTGTCCTAACTCATCACCTAACAGTAAGATGAAATCCGAAGACATATCATCCTTTGATCTGTGCAAAAACCAAGAGTGCTAACTACAGAAGACTGACTTTGACAACCATGACTGGGCAGAATTTATCCTGGGACTAATAAGACCAAGAGGTCTGACTTTGACAACTGAGACTGGGCAAAACTTCTGGAACCATAATGAAGACTCTATCCTAGGCTTCAGCCTAAGATCTGAGCAAAAACCAAGACCACTTATTACAGAAGACTGATTACAACGATAGAACAGAACTTATAGAACTGTAAAGAAAAACTCTATCCTAGACTTTGTCCTCTGACCTCTGCAAATACAAGATCTCTACAAAGATCTATAAGATCTACAGAGGCCTGATTTTATCATCTACAACTGAGCAAAATCTTTCCTGGCACCATAAAAAGACCTTGGGGTGTGGTAATGAGCATGTACTGAGCCAGTAGTTGTTCCCATACCAAACCCAAAGTCAACAACAACAGAATCAATACCCTATCTACAACAAGCTATACACAGAGGAGAACAGTTACACTAGCACTCCGGGGGTCAAAGGAGGGAGACATGGGACACATGCTGGGAAAAAGGATGGTGGAGGACAACTTTGGTGGTGGGAATGGCTCTAATTCATTATTACTATGTACCTTAAATATTACTGTGAAAGATTTGTTATTCACTTGTGGTCACAATAAAAATTATTTTAAAAATTATTGAAAAAAATTCTCTATAGAAAAAAGGTCAACTATATATCATGAGGCTAAAACTTATCTATTCCATGAAGCAGAGTGTCTTTCTTATAGACACATAATCCCAAAATACTCTGCTCAAAAGTATCTATCCACATCAATGAAGTCTTGGAGTATGAAAACTTGAAAATGTCAGTTATATTCATAAATGGTGTTAAAAGAAACTCATGATGTATGAAGAGAAGAAAGAAATTGATAATAAGGCCAGAAAAATAATAATGAGGGTCAAACTCTTATTTTTCTTTCAGTACACCTAGGTTTCATTCCCAGCACCACATATGGTTTCCTGAGTTCTGCCAAGTGTGATATTTGAGCACAGAGCAAGGAGTAATCTCTGAACACAATTTACTGTGCTCTCCAACCAAAACACACAGGCAAACACATTCGGATAATGTATCTATTATCAAAACTCACTGCAATCTATTAGTAATATTTTAAATGTATATAGACAAAATAAAATACATTTAAAATGTATTTTAATAAATACATCTAAATAAGTAAATTAAATAAATACTATAAATGGAAATATGCCTCATTACAAGGAAAAAAGGCAGCAAAGGACAAAAAAAGTAAAATGTATTTTCAACATTTATATTAAAACTGAGATAAAAGAATTTCCATGATCAGATCTTTCCAAAAAAAAAAAGATCACTAACAGCAGAAATACCAAGAGGACAAAATTCTTTAAAATTGTGATGCAGTATAAAGAAACATAATTAAAAAAAAACAATAAATGTATAAAATAAACAAAACCCGAGAACTGAAATTCGGAAGGGAGCAGATCACAGTTGGGGACAGGACACTGGAACAGAGATGGAGGGAGGCAGACAGTCTGGAAAAGGGTGTGGTGCTAAAATTTTGTACACATAAAACCCTCACCAACAGCATTATTATAAACCACAGTACCTAAAATTTAAAACTATTACATAAAAGTATTTTATTGTGCCAAAAGATCCTTAGCTTTATTTCCATGAGCCAAAAAAATGTATTGCTAAGAATGATACTAAAAAAGATACTTCATAAACTTTACATTCATGGAAAATACTATAATAATTGGAGTAATAGTTGATTTTTACAATATGCTCATGTATTTCCACTCTAAAATTTCCATGATATTATATAATAAATGTTTACTTGAATATTGTAGAGCCAAATGCCATAATGCTCAAAGCTCACTACTGTTGGTATTTTGGGTATTATATCTCTCCTAACTATAAATGTATATTTGAAAATTTTAATTTCTTTTTTGTTATTTTTTTATTTGGTGCCACACTCAATGATGTTC
This sequence comes from Suncus etruscus, assembly GCF_024139225.1. Lineage (NCBI taxonomy): Eukaryota > Metazoa > Chordata > Mammalia > Eulipotyphla > Soricidae > Suncus > Suncus etruscus. The sequence goes on along the minus strand of NC_064849.1, from coordinate 98,669,005 downwards.
AGGGTTTACTACTGGCTTTGTTCATGGATTATGCCTAGTGGGTTGGGGGACTATAGGGGTATTGGACATTAAACCTATGTTAGCCACAAGAAGCTGTCTAGCTCTCTAAACCTTAAATTACTTTAATTTTTAAAATTAATTACATACCCCATTTAGCCAATAAGTATGGGTAACCCAAGGTCATCATTCTAGCTGTAATATAATTAAGATATGATTACATTATATTTCCAAACCGAATCTTTATGTATCCATATCCATATGCAAAACTGCCAGTCCTCCTGAGATATCAAGGAGGAATTCTTTCTATCAGTACATCAATGCAGCCAGTATCTTGGCACCTTAGTATATTAAATTCCAGTGTTCTAACACTTTGTTCATTTTCTCTACATCCTCATATGGATTTTATTTTTCCATATGCAGAGCTGATTTGATCATTATGCATATGGTTCTGTGGAAAAATAAAATCTCCATCTCCCCAAAAGATACAAATCAGTTTGTCTTTCTTAGATACAAAAAATATTGAAAATAAATGTATTTTTATAGCAAGCTTAAGAGAAAATATCTATCAAACTTTTGATCAACTTTATAGGTCTTGAGTCAAATTTTTTAGTCTACATGCAGTGCAAGAGTACAAAAATTCCTCTTAGTACTCATTTATATTGACATTCATTACTCACCTAAAGCCAATAAATAATGTGGTAAAGATGAGAGAAATTGGCCAGCTACATGATAACACTCATAAATACTTGTTTGTGAATAGATTGTTTTATTCTCAGATGTTTTTCCAAGAAAAGACATATGCTATAGACCAAAAGTAATCATCTCTTCAAAATTTTAAGTGGCTCCAGAAGCAAGGCATTTTGATAACCCATAAATAAATGTGCATGAAGATACCTTCTTGAGAGGATAGAACCTTTGCAGTTATACAAATATCTGATCTAATCATAGGCAGCAGCATTTCGGGTTCAGAACAGAGTAACTTGGGCTGGAGGAATAGAGTCCCTGGTAGGGTGCTTGAATTGCAGGTAAATTTGGTTAAATTCTAGTGTGCCATCAGAAATAAGTGCAGTTTTTCCTCAAAAGCAAAACAAATTTTTAATAAAAACAGAATATTTAATTATTATTATCTTGCTCATCACTATGTCACTATGTTGTGGTAAGACAAATTGGAAGAAATCAGTCTGACTGGTGCAGAAGAGATGGTACAAGCAGGCAGAGCATTGCCTTGTCTTTCACTCATCAGAAAGGGGTTCAATTCCCAGTATCACATCTGATCCCCTGAGCTCACCAGGAGTCATCCTTTAGCATAAAACCAGGAGTAAACCTTGAGTACCACTAGATGTGGCACCCAAAGCTAACAACAACAAAAGTGTGTGTAAATCTGTCATTTTATTCTTTTAATCTGTCATTTTAATTAGAACTCAAAATACTCAAATTAAACATTAAGGAGACAGGTTGGGCAATAGTCAGGCAAGATAATACTTTACCTGCTGTTCTCTCTCTCTCTGGGCCTTCAAATGGAATTTTGTTTTGTTTTGTTTTGTTTTGTTTTGGTAACACCCTTGGCAATGCTCAATCAGGGATTATTCCTGGCTTTGCACTCAGAAATCACTCCTGGCAGTCTTGGGAACTATATGGGAGGCCAGGGATTGAGCTCTGCTAAACCATGTGCAAGACTAACTCCCTACACACTGTGCCATCAAATGTAACCTTTTTTAGAGTTAAAAAAAAAAAAAAACAATAGTGCCAGAGTGATGGTGCAACAGTAGGGTATTTGCATTGCACGTGGCTGACCCAAGACGGACCTAGGTTCAATCCCCCAGCATCCCATCTTGTCCCCCAAGCCAGGAACGATTTCTGAGTGTATAGTCAGGAGTAACCCCTGAGTGTCACCGGGTGTGGTCCAAAATCAAAACAAAACAAAACAACCAATATTCTTTTCTTAATATATTTGTTATTTAAACACCTTGATTACATACATGATTGTGTTGTTTGGGTATTAGTCATGTAAAGAACACCACCCAACACCAGTGCAACATTCCCATCACCTATGTCCCAAGTCTCCCTGCTCCCCACCCAACCCCTGTCTGTACTCTAGACAGGCTTTCTATTTCTTTCATACATTCCCATTATTAGGATAGTTCGAAAAGTAGTTATTTCTCTAACAAAACACATCCCTGTTTGTGGTGAGTTTCATGAGGTGAGCCGTAACTTCCAGCCCTTCTCTCTTTTGTGTCTGAAAATTATTATTGCAAGAATGTCTTTCATTTTTCTTAAAACCCATAGATGAGTGACACCATTCTGCATTTTTCTCTCTCACTCTGACTTATTTCACTCAGCATAATAGATTCCATGTACATCCATGTATAGAAAAATTTCATGACTTCATCTCTCCTGACAGCTGCATAATATTCTACTGTGTATATGTACCACAGTTTCTTTAGCCATTCATCTGTTGAAGTGTATCTTGGTAGTTTCCAGAGTCTTGCTCTGGAAAATAGTGCTGCAATGAATACAGGTGTAAGGAAAAGATTTTTGTATTGTATTTTTGTGTTCCTAGGGTATATTCCTAGGAGTGGTATAGCTGGATCGTATGAGAGCATGATTTCCAGTTTTTGGAGGAATTTCCATATCACTTTCCATAAAGGTTGAACTAGATGGCTTTCCCACCAGCAGTGGATAAGAGTTCCTTTCTCTCCACATCCCTGCCGTGTTCTTGTTCTCATTCTTTGTGATGTGTGCCAACCTCATCGTTGTTTTGATTTGCATCTTCCTTTGATTTTGCATTTGTAGTACCTCATCGTTGTTTTGATTTGCATCTTCCTGATGATTAGTGATGTGGAGCAATTTTTCATGTGTCTTTTGGCCATTTGTATTTCTTCTTTGTCAGTGTCTGTCCATTTCTTCTCCCCATTTTTGATGGGATTAGATGTTTTCATTCTTGTAAAATTCTGTCAGTGCCTTGTATATTTTGGAGATTAGCACCTTATCTGATGGGTATTGAGTGAATAGTTTCTCTCACTCAGTGGGGGGCTCTTGTATCCTGGGAGCTATTTTCTTTGAGGAGCAAAGCTTCTCAGCTTAATATATTCTATTCTGTTAATCTCTGCTTTCACTAGCTTGGAGAGTGCAGTTTCCTCCTTGAAGATGCCTGTAGTCTCAATGTCCTGGAGTGTTTTACCTACGTGTTGTTCTATATATCTTATGGTTTCAGGTCTGATATCGAGGTCTTTAATCCATTTGGATTTTACTTTATACATGAGGTTAACTGAGGGTCTAAGTTCAACTTTTTGCAAGTGGCTAGCCAGTTATGCCAACACCACTTATTGAAGAGGTTTTCTTTGCTCCATTTAGGATTTCTTGCTCCTTTATCAAAAATTAGGTTATTTTATGTCTGGGGAACATTCTCAGAGTATTCTAGCCTATTCCACTGATCTGAGGTCTGTCTTTATTCCAATACCATGCTGTTTTGATAACTATCACTTTGTAGTAAAGTTTAAAGTTGCTGAAAGTAATTCCTCCCATATTCTTTTCCCCAATGATTGCTTTAGCTATTCTAGGGTGTTTTTGTTCCAAATGAATTTCAAAAGTGCCTGATCCACTTCTTTGAAGAATGGCATGGGTATCTTTAGAGGGATAGCATTAAATCTGTACAATGCTTTGGGGAGTATTGCCATTTTAATGATGTTAATCCTGCCAATCCAAGAGCAGGGTATGTGCTTCCATTTCCGCATGTCCTCCCTTATTTCTTGAAGCAGAGTTTTAAAGTTTTCTTTGAATAGGTCCTTCACATTTTTAGTCAAGTTGATTCCAAGATATTTGAGTTTGTGTGGCACTATTGTGAATGGGGTTGTTTTCTTAATGTCCATTTCTTCCTTATTACTAATGGTGCCTAGGAAGGCCATTGATTTTTGTGTGTTAATTTTGTAGCCTGCCACCTTGCTATATGAGTCTATTGTTTCTAGAAGCTTTTTGGTAAAGTCTTCAGGGTTTTCTAAGTAGAGTCTCATGTCATCTGCAAACAGCAAGAGCTTGACTTCTTCCTTTCCTATCTGGATTCCCTTGATATCTTTTACTTGCCTAACCACTATAGCAAGTATTTCCAGTGCTATGTTGAATAGGAGTGGTGAGAGAGGACAGCCTTGTCTTGTGCCAGAATTTAGAGGGAAAGATTTTACTTTTTCTCCATTGAGGATAATATTTGCCACTGGCTTGTCGTAGATGGCCTTAACTATATTCAGAAAGGTTCCTTTCATTCCCATTTTTCTGAGTTTTGATCAAGAATGGGTGTTGGACCTTATCAAATGCTTTCTCTGCATCTATTGATATGATCATGTTATTTTTATTTTTATTTTTCTTGTTGATGTTGTGTATTATCTTGATAGATTTACAGATGTTAAACCATCCTTGCATTCCTGGGATGAAATCTATTTGGTCATAGTGGATGATCTTCTTAATGAGGTATTGAATCCTACTTGCCAGGATTTTATTGAGGATTTTTGCATCTGTGTTCATCAGTGATATTGGTCTGTAATTTTCTTTTTTGGTAGCATCTCTGTCTGCTTTAGGTATCAAGGTGATGTTAGCTTCACAATAGCTATTAGGAAGTGTTCCCGTTTCTTCAATTTCATGAAAGAGTCTTGCCAGAATTGGTAGTAGTTTCTCTTGAAAGGTTTGAAAGAATTCATTAGTGAATCCATCTGGGCGTGGGCTTTTGTTTTTGGGCACACATTTGATTACTGTCTTAAGTTCCTCAGTACTTATGGGGTTGTTTAGATATGCTACATCCTCTTCATTCAACCATGGAAGATTATAAGAGTCCAAGAATTTATCCATTTCATCCAGGTTCTCACTTTTAGTGGCATAGAGTTTCTCAAAGTAGTTTCTGATTACCCTTTGAATCTCTGTCATATCAGTATTGATCTCTCCTTTTTCATTCCTAATACGAGTTATCAAGTTTCTCTCTCTTTCTTTGTTAGTTTTGCCAGTGGTCTATCTATCTTGTTTATTTTTTTTCAAAGAACCAACTTCTGCTTTTGTTGATCTTTTGGATTGTTTTTTGGGTTTCCACTTCATTGATTTCTGCTCTCAGCTTTGTTATTTCCTCCTGTCTCCCTATTTTTGGGTCCTTTTGTTGAGCCCTTTCTAATTCTATGAGTTGCATCATTAAGCTATTCAGGTATGCCCCTTCTTTCTTGATGTGTGCATGCAAAGCTATAAATTTTCCTCTCAGAACCGCTTTTGCTGTGTCCCATAAATTCTGATAGTTTGTGTCTCTATTGTCATTTGTTATCAGGAAGGTTTTGATTTCCTCTTTGATTTCATCTCAGGCCCACTGGTTATTCAGTATTAGGCTGTTTAACTTCCAGGTATTAAAGTAGGCCTCTTTCTTCCATTTCTCTTTTAAGGTCTAGTACATTCTTGTTGGGTTTCGGTCTGGTAGACCTATCCAGTGTTGACAATTCCGTGTTGAGGTCTCCCACAATTATTGTGTTGTTATTAATACTATTTTTCAAATTTGTCAACAATTGTATTAAATATTTTGCTGGCCCATCATTCGGTGCATATATATTTAGGAGAGTTATTTCTTCCTGCTGTACAAATCCCTTGATTAATACAAAATGTCCATCTTTGTCCCTTATAACTTTCCTGAGCATAAAGTTTGCATCATCTGATATTAGTATGGCCACTCCAGCTTTTTTATGTGTGTTGTTTGCTTGGATGATTTCCCCCCAGCCTTTTATTTTGAGTCTATGCTTGTTCTGACTATTCAGGTGCGTTTCTTGTAGGCAGCAGAAGGTTTGATTGAGTTTTTTGATCCATTTAGCCACTCTGTGTCTCTTAACTGGTGCATTTAGTCCATTGACATTGAGAAAAAGTATTGTCCTGGGATTTAATGCCATTTTTCTATCGAAGTTTGGTGTCTCTATTGGTCAGTCTTTTCTTAAAGTAGGTCTTTCAGTTTTTCTTTTAAGACTGGTTTTGAGTCTGTAAAGTTTCTGAGCTGTTGTTTGTCTGTGAAACCATGTATTCTTCCTTCAAACCTGAAAGTGAGTTTTGCTGGGTGCAGTATTCTAGGCGAAGCATTTATTTCATTGAGTCTTGTCACTATGTCCCAACACTGCCTTCTGGCCTTGAGTGTTTCTTGTGACAGGTCTGCATAAATCTCAAGGATTTTCCCTTGAATGTAATTTCTTTTTTTGATCCTGCTGCATTCAGAATTTTGTCTCTATCTATGGGGTTCATCATTGTGACTAGGATGTGTCTTGGGGTGTTTTTTCTGGGGTCTCTTTTAGTTGGTACTCTTCGGGCATGCAGGATTTGATCGAATGTATTCTTTAGGTCTGGTAGTTTCCCTTCAGTGATGTTCTTGACCGTTGATTCTTCCTGGAGATTTTCTTCCTGAGTTTCTGGAACTCCAATGATTCATAAGTTGTTTCTTTTGAGCTTATCATAGACTTTTATTTTCATATGTTCCCATTCTTTGAGTAATTTTTCCATTGAACCAACAATATTCTTACTAAATAACTCAGAATTACAAATATCCTACATTTGTTTTATAACTAAAATTTTCTCAAATATATTTACTTTTTTGCTAATATTTATAGGTGCTGTTAGTTAATAAAATAAAAGATCAGGAGAAGAACGTGACGTTCCCATCTACAGAGCCAGGGAACAAATGCCTCACCACGACAGGCTTGTTCCATCAGCAGTGCCAGCGCCAGTGCTCAAAGGTTCTCTTAGCAGTTTGCATAGGAAGAAGTTCAGATGGAGAAGTCTGGCTCACTCTGCAGATTCCATGGAAGGTAGCCCTGGTTACCAAGTTATTCTGCTCGAACACAGCTCACTTAGCAGCAAACCCAGCAGCACACACAGCTTGATATCGGAGGGCTGGAGCAACAGCACAGCCTTGCAAATGCTTAGCTTGCAAGTGGCTGTCCCAGGTTCAATCCCCAGCATCCAATATGGTTCCCCTGAGTCCTCCAGGAGCGATTCCTGAGTGCAGAGCAAGAAGAAACCCCTGCGCAATGGTGGGTGTGGCTCCCAAAAAAATAAATAAATAAAAGATCAGTACAATACGTTATCATTTATTATTTTCCTTTATAATTTTTGAATAACAGAACAAATGTGTGTGCATTAATATGGAGAGAATGACATAACATTGATATTTTTGTTTGTTTGTTTTGTTTTGGGGTCACACCCAGCAAAACTCAATAATTATTCCTGGCTTTACACTTAAAACTTACTCATTGCCTCCCTGCAGTGCTTGTGTAATCTCTGTGGCTGCCAGGGATCAAACTTGGGTTGGTGATATGGAGGCAAATACCCTACTTGCTGTACTATCATTCTGTTCCTAGGTGTTTCTTATTCTTAATAAACTACTATTTTCATTCAAACTTAGAAAATTTATTTATTTATTTATTTGGTTTTTGGGCCACACCCGGTGGTGCTCAGGGAATACTCCTGGCTGTCTGCTCAGAAATAGCTCCTGGCAGGCACGGGGGACCATATGGGACACTGGGATTTGAACCAACCACCTTAGGTCAGCTGCTTAGCAAGGCAAACACCGCTGTGCTATCTCTCCGGACCCAGAAAATTTATTAATTTATATGTTAACTTCAAGTAAAGATTTGAATGAGAAACTTGATTTTTGAAAAAATCACTGTGTTCACTCAAGAGTTCCAGTGGAGAAAATAATTGGTATAGAAATTTTAAGGCACAACAATTATTGTTTCCCTCCAATCTCCCTCTCTCATTCTCAATAAATGCAGCATGAATTTAGCACTTTTTGATTACGCAGGTCCCACTATCTTCTAAAACAGATTAGTATTCACTGGCTATCTTTCTTTCAGAGCAGTTGAGAACAGCTTATTGAACTTGGACACAACAGCTACAGGAACCAAATCCCATCTGGGACATCCTTAATACTGCTCAAATACCAACATGGCCCAGCTCTAATAGGATATCCTGACAACAAGGAAATTGGGAGCAACTTGATCTAAGAGCAGGTTACCCTACCTCACCAGCTAACGATGAGACAAAATCAGAAGACTTGTCACCTTTGGTCTGTGCAAAAGCCAAGATCACGATCTACAGATGACTGGCTGATATAACCATGACCGGGTAGTATGTATTCTAGGACCAAGAAAAAAACCCTAGTCTAGGGTTTGACCTACGACCTGCACAACAACCATGATCTCTAATTTCAAAGGTATGACTGAGACAGTAGCAACTGAATGGGTCTTCTGGTAATATAACGAAAGACACTATCCCAGGCTCCATCCTAGGATCAGCACAAGGACCAAGACCACCATCCACAGAAGACGGATTAAAATGACACTAAGGGAACAGAACTTCTAGAACCACAAAGAAAGACTTCACGATAAGTTCCATCCTTGACCTGTGCAGAGACGGAGATCTCTAGATACAGAGACCTGGTTTTACCACCCAGGATGGAGCAGAAGTCTCCCATAAACCACAAAAGCACCAACAGGAGAGTAAATGAACTAGAAAGGATTCTATAGTTAATCCCATGACAATATACTCCAAAGGTGGAGAAACCCTGTATCTCTTAGGCCAAGGGAATTCTTTTTCGAATGACTTCAATGTTTACTGTGCCTATACAGAAGGGGAAAGAGAGAGAGAGGGGGGGGGAGCACAAAATAATCCTTTATTTTATTTTTAACTAGCTTTTGTTGATTTCTTTGATTTGGTGTGGATATTGAACTGGTTGTCTCCATTTTTATTTATTTTCTTTTTCTTTCTTCTTTTCTTTTCTTCTGTTTTGTGCTCTGTCATGTTTTTTATCTCAATGTCCACGGCAAGTATGTGGTGCATATCTTTATTGCTGTAGTGCTCGGTGGATATTTTATTCGGTACTGCTTTTTATACTGATGTCGTATTCCACCTTCTTTTTCCCCTTCGTCTCTCAAACTGAGGATGAAAGCCTCTAGAAGAACTCTGCCCATTTTTGGCATATTTGATTTTTACCCCATTTTATTACTTTTCTCTTCTTCAAACAAAACCACATAGCCTTAACTATCTAGTCCCGCCTCCCAATTAGAGGGGTATAAAATGGAGGTACCATGACCAATCAGTTGAAAGATCACTAAGTAGTAAACTAGGCACAGAGGGGACCACTCATTCTAGCAGTGCCAGGGGTGAGGGTGGAGGCTATGGGAGGCAGGACGGGAGCGGAGGTGGAGGGAGGACAATTCGGTGGTGGGAATTCCCCTGATTCAATGTTAATATGTACCTAAAATATTACTGTGAATGATATGTAAGCCAGTATGATTAAAATAAAACTATATTAAAAATATAAAAAAATAAAATAATATATTTTTCCAATCAAAGACTCAAATGAATAGAAAAAGTTAAATATGAATATTGTTTTCCCAACAGTTTCTAAGGACATGGCTAACCAAACTAACCAATAGTATGCTGGATATTTTCTATCTGTATAAAAACAAAGTAATGGTTAACAACACTGTATTCTACTAATGAAATTTTTCTGGCAACAAAATATTCAGAAGTTGAAAGAGAGAATAGGATATTTACTCATTATAAAATGAATATAAAGTAAATATGATCACTTAATATTGCTAATATTTATTTAAAGATTATAATATTCCAGGCACTACCCTAGGGTAGGAATGCCCAGCCTATAAAAAGGTCTTAATCTATAAATGGACAGACATGGATGCTTCCCTTCTACTACCCATAACCCATATAAATGCTCCAAAAGCCCTTAGCAGAAAAAAATGTTCTCCACACCTGCATATAAAACTTTCAACTAGGAACCATGGCGCAAGCTATAAGGCATCTGCCTTGCATACTAGCCTAGGATGGACTGCAGTTTGATCCCCCAGCATCCCATATGATCCCCCAGCCAGGAGTGATTTCTGAGTGCATAGCCAGGCTTAACCCCTGTGCATCACCAGGTGTGGCCAAAAAAACAAAAAATAAAACAAAAACAAAACTTTCATTTAATCTTTATACAAATGCTGTCACATTATTATCATTGTAATATCATTCAAATTTTAACTATTAATCTATTTTAAAGATAAGGAACTTGAAAGTCTTAGAAAACTTGCTGGAGTTATGATTGCAAAACAATAGGATAACTGTCTAATTCCAAATTCTGTGCATTTCAGCATTAGTCAAAAATGTTTTTATTGGGGCTGGAGCAATAGCACAGGAGGTGGGCCTTTGCCTTGCATGGGGCTGGTCCAGGACAGACCTCAGTTCAATCCCCAGCATCCCATATGGTCCCCTGAACCTGGAGCAATTTCTGAGTTCACATCCAAGAGTAACCCTTGAGTGTCAATGGGTGTGGACCCCAAAAATATTTTTATTGTATAGATCATTCAGTAATACTTTTTTGACAGTTTACATAAGCTTAAATTAAGGCATTCTCATGCTCAATTCGATACTGTGGTTAATTTCAAGAGCACATAATAAAAGTGCATAGCTAAAGAAAATATGCCAAAAGAGACTGAGAAAAATTTAAGTACATAATTAAAAATATTCACTTAATAACTTTTATCATAAGGGCCAAAAATATCTCTATATTTCTTTGCCAAGCATCTTTTATAGACAGACTCTTTCCATTAAAAACCTTGCCATTGCTATTCTAATTTAATCACCAAACCAAAGTATCTGGTATATTGAATGTGTAACTATTCTTCCTTCTATAATTCAGTTGAAATTTTGTCCTACAAATACTTGCAAGCTGTCTATTTATTACCATATTTTTTCAGTAGAAAGCCAGATACTATCAAATCAACCACTACACAGCATTGGTTCTTTCTCAGATTTCTCATCAAATACACTTTTTAACAGGATATGATTTGCATCTTCAAATAACCAAAATAATCTCTTTCACAACCCTTCAATCCCCTTCTTATATAAAATGGGAGGGAGACAAATTTCCAGTCTATTTTTATTTTCATATTTGTATTTAAAGTTGATATCAAAGAAACTTGACAACCTGAAAAGTATACATTAAATTTGCCATTGGTCCAGAAAGTTCTGTGATTTTATTGTGCTTATGACAGGGCCCAGGCATGGTTAAGCTTCTGTTAATGTACACTAGGAATGGTTTAACTTTCTTCTTTCTACATTTCATCTTGAACCAGGCTTGTTATTTCTGGTACTACTTAAAAAGAAAGAAAAAGCTAATGTAGAACATATAATCTAGTAAGGTTGGTGCTATTTGAAGACTATATAAGTGAGTTGGTTATAAGCAATAAAGTTTAAATGAATGAATTAATCTACCTGCTATCCAAAAAAACTGGGGGAAATGTACAGTAAACATGCATTCGTTATGAACTGCCTGTGTATGGAGAAGGAAGAGAGGTAGTGGTATAAATATTAAAATTACATGTTCACACTAATGTAAATAGTGTTTATGACCCTATTCATGAGCCTTTAAAGACAGTTGTTAGCACTGGTTAGTCAGATTCTAGCCAGGGCCTGGCAGTAGAATAACTCTAACAGTTAATAAAATACATAGTGAGAACAGGATATGAATTTATGCCTCCTGAGAATTACTGTGTTCACAAATGACTATTTCCACACAGCAGTTTGGGGAAGAAACTTTTCTTTCTCTCCTGGGAAAGAAGTGAGTGCCTAGAGACTAATTGAAAAAAGATAAAAGGGTGCTATGTCACCTTGCAAGCAAATGACCTACCTGGAGCCCTTCCTTTATTGAAAAACCTTTTAAAAAAATAAGAATTTTTTCTAAGAATGCCAGAAGATCACTTGAAAATAATAGGAAAAATAAAGAGAAATTATCACATAAAATATATAAACCAAAGTGGGCCACAATGAATACAGATTATGGAAAAGTACAAAATGAATTTTTAATGAGCAAAATCACAAACTCTTTCTTTCTTTCTTTGAATTCCTGGAGGTAAAAGTGAATTAACAAGTTTAGAATCACAAAATTGGGTCCGAAGAAATAGCACAGCAGTAGGGCATTTGTCCTGCATGTGGCCAACCCAGGAGGGACACAGTTTGATTCCCAGCATTCCAGATGATCCCCCAGCCTGCCAGGGGCAATTTCTGAGTGCAGAGCCAAGAGTAACCCCTGAGCACTGCCCAGTGTGGCACTAGAACAATCAATCAATCAATCAATCAATCAATAAAAAGTTTAAAAAAAAAAGAACCACAAAATTTTGCAGTGTGTTTCTTGCAGTGTCAAAAAAGATGATGCCAACTATAATCAATAAAAGATTATGTTAATAATAATCATTAGTAATTCATAAAATTTAGGGTCATTTACTATAAAATGGAAAGATATCCATGATACTATGTACATATATACACTTAGAGGTGTGTATGTATAAAAACACTTATGTATATAGTCATATGTGTATGTATATCTATATATACATACAAATCACTTCTTACTTGATGTCTTGGAAAGCTAAAAGCAAATCACCTGACAAGCTCAATATTTTTAATAAATTTTATATGAAAGTGACTGATAACTAGTTCATTGAGTTTCTCCTTATCAATTTATTCTTAATATGAGAGTATGCAAGAGACTTGAATGTCTTAATAGTCCCTTTATAAAATATTATGGTAATCCAATTATAAAAATTAGCCCAGTCATCTCAAATTTTCTCAGGAAATTAAGATTAGCCTAAAGAACTCCATCCCCCAAGAAATAAATACTTCCTTTCAAAAACAAAAGAAATATGCTCAATTGTCACTTGAACAGAAGTGAATCAAGAAAGTTCCTGTGATGGTGCATGAGAGTCATGTGTAAAATGTCTTTTGGGGACTATGAGGAAGAAGAAAACAAAACAAAATCAAAGGCAGGTAGGGAGAGTCCTGAACATTTATAGAAATGTTTGATGGGTTTGGTAATAAATGTCTGAAAGGGCAATGTTTACTAGTATAACTCCTCTCAGACATGGCTTTGTGAATAGTTGTTTAACTGACTTATAGTCAAACTGGCAACAGCAAACAGCAGTAAGCATGAGCGGCGCCTTCAATAATATGACTTCAGCAAAGAAGACAATTCCCAGATCTGATTACCATAAATCATAAATTCCAAAGGCCTTCTGCTTCCCCATATCACAATATAGTTAGGTTTCACTAGCCCCTATGGAGAAAGAGAATTTTTTGCAAACTTGAGACATGAAGTCATGCTTGGACCTCGTGAGAAATAAAGACAAGTTGGCATATCTGCAGAACACGTTAGAAGAAGCCAAATGCAAACTCTATTTTTGCAGAAATGCACTTGTCTATTTTATTTGCAGCAGATCATTGCAAAACATAAAATATCTATAATATAGTTATTCACATTTCAAACTGAAGCACAACTTTGAAGCTAACTGCTTCTAATAGACTCCATAATATAATAATTAATTCTTTGAGTCAATTCCAAGGATAGAGTGAGCCAACACAAAGTATACATTTCAATGGTGGAAAATGTCATCGCTTCTAAAGCTTATTATCCCCACAAGTTTAGCTGAGCTTTTTTTTTATATTTTATTTGGCTTAATTAGAAAGGTCAGATTAAATATGATGGTCTGAACCTCTCTCTAGGTAAATGTCAAGGAAAATGTACAAAGCTTTCAAATATAAAGAAAACATTAAAAAGGGACACATAGGTGAATAGGTCTATGTCCCCCAAATTGAAGAGTGTGCAAGGAGTAAAAGGACAGCTGACTTTCAGACACAAGGGTGTTTATCAAAAAAACACAACCACAGAGGTCACTGGAAAACCTGCTAGAACACTTGCATGTGAAGAAAGCCATTGAATGGATAATTAAAGCCAAGGACACCCTGGAAACTTTAGGTAGACTTCAATAGTAGGTTGCCTACTGCAAGCTTGAAGCTGAAGGTTGAATGCCCAGCACCAGCAACTTGGTAAATGCAATCTAGGCTTGCTGAAGTTCCAGTGATTGTCACCACAGCACCACAGTCTATCTAGCAGAGCATGTGTGTGAGCACATTTACACTGTGCAAGAACTACAACTAAAGTTCATACACCACAACCAGATGCATGTATGGCAGCCACAAAGAGGAAGGGCAATAAATTCAAATTTAAAAAATTAAATAAAGGGCTGAAGCAATAGTACATACAGTTAGCAGGGTGTTTGCCTTTCCCATAGCCAATGAGGCTCAATCCTTGACATCTTATCAGGTGTACTGAGCCAGCCAGGAGTAATTTCTGAATGCAGAGCCTGAAGTAATACCTGAGTATCATCGAGTGTGGCCCCAAAACAATACAAAATAAGTACATGAGTGGATAATAAAATAAACTAGATAGCCATTGTAGCACATTGAGCTTTATAGAGTCAGTGTCAGAGTAACTGAGATCTGACAGGCACTGGGTAACTCTTGGGGGAAAATAATGCAAAATGACAAAGAAGATTCTAAAGAAGCTGAGAGGTAAAATGTCATCTTGCGCTTTCTTTGTGGAAACAAAAAGAAGCATGCAAATACTTCCATCAACTTTTCAGAGTCTTCTAAGAAGTGTACAAAGCAGACCATTTCTGCTAAAGATATGGAAAATACGAAAACACAGCAAAGGCTGATATGGTCTTTTATGAAAGAGAATTGAAAAATGATATCCCTCTTAAAAGGAAAAACAAAAAATAAATTCAAGGTTCCCAATGTTCCCAAGAGGACTCCTTCAGCCATTTGTTGTTTGGTTCTAAATAATCAACCCAAAATCAAAAGAGAGCAATCTGGCTTGGTGTTAGAAGGAAACTGGGAGAAATGTGGAACAACACCAGAGCAGGCGACAGGAACCTTATGAAAAGAAAGCTGATAAGCTGAAAGATATGAAAAGGATATTGCTGCAATAGAGTTAAAAAGGAAAGACCAATGTGACCAAAAAAAGGGAATTGTTAAAGCTGAAAAGGGCAAGGAAGAGGAAGAGGAGGAAAAGGAAGAAAAAGAATATGAGGAAGATAAAGAAGATAAAGAAGATGCTGATAAGTCACTTCTAAGTTAGATTTTTGTCAAGAAAGCATTTAACCGCTAAAATAAATTAAATTAAATTAATGGAAATGTAATCTGTAAGATTTGTTTATAAACTGCAGTGTATTTTTTAGTATAGTTATCACAGTACTGAATGTTTTTAGATAGTCCTTTAGTCCAGGTGGTATTTTCAATTACCTCTAAGTGTCCAGTGCAGTATGGGGGCTGAAATTAGCATAAAAAAATTAAAGCAGGTTCTTGGTAGTGCACAACACAAATTTCTTATATATGGAGAGGGTGGTTTTTACCTTCAGTTGTCTTTGATGCAGCTTATATGAAATGGTTCTACAGTTAATATCATTCTGCAATTGCAAAAAGAAAAAGAAAAATGTGGCAACTGTTATGCTAACATTCTAAGATGCTCCTACATAAATACAACTTTTTTATTTTATATCTATACATCCCTACATCCTCTATTAAAAAATCAAATCTCCAGATTATTCTTGATTTGATCTTGAGATCTGAAGTAACTCAGGAGAAATAGTGAAAATAAGCCAAACTAAGAATCTAAAAGTTTTTTACTAAAAAATCACATTAGGTTGGTAAAACAAGAGCCAAGAAAGGTTTAACAATTATCTTCTATCTCTGATCTGTGACAGCAAGTGCCAAGCACAGTGAGTACATGAGCTCATTTAATCTTCTCAACAATGCTATCAATCCTGTTCTACAGGAGCACATATGTAGGCTCAGAGAAATTGTGTAACCAAATTGCCATGTCAATCTGACTCTTAACGATCCCTAAAGGAAAGTTTCAAAACTGAATTACTTTACTTTTCAAAAAAAAAAAACTTTTTTAAACCAACTGTCGATCTAAAATCTTCCATGTGAAACACAGTCTTGAATTGAATGAAACAGAAATGAAAACTATAAAAGAGCAAAATCAAACCATAGATGACCTTAATAATTTCTGCTCCAAAGCATTTTTAGTGCAGAAAAAGGCTTTCCTATACCTGATGCTATTACCGAACAGTTCTGATTTTTTATGAATTCTCCATATAATATTAAATCCTCCTACCTTTAATTCAGACTTTGAACTTATTTTACACTCTATTTTTTCTTGAGTATTTTATTGTCTATAAATAGAATAATACTTATTTTTTTCTCCCATAAAACTAGGGTAAGGATCATATAAATTATTCCGGATGAAATAATTTCAAAGTAAAATTTTTATTTTAGTATGCTATTTTTCTTTTTTGGAGGATCTAATTTTTTGTTGTATTTATTTTTAAGTTTTATTTTTTAATAATATCTTTATTTAAACACCGTGATTACAAACATGACTGTAGTTAGGTTTCAGTCATAAAAGAACACCCTCCTTCACCAGTGTAATATTCCCACCACCAATGCCCCCATCCCCTGCCTGTATTCGAAACAGGCATTCTACTTCTCTCACTCACTACCATTGTCATGATAGTTGTTAGTATAGTTATTTCTCTAACTGCACACACCTCTCTTTGTGGTGAGCTTTATATCTTGAGCAGGTCCTTCTGGCTACAGTCTTTTATTTAAACCTAATCCTTTCTCCACCTTCAGAGCAGTTATGTGCCTCCAGTATAGCTTTAGTTTCCCCCAATCCTCATCTGAGGATTTTCACCTTTGATGATCATACAGATTCACATTGCTTTCACTCTCTTTCTCCAGATAGGATACCAAATCTGAATAGTTATTTCGGGGATGTACAGTCTAGAAGAACAACTAAAGACTAATAGTGTTGTGGACATTATTTCTCCAAACTGAAATCACCTCACCTCAGCTTTTTGACAGGAAACATCGTTGATTTATAATAAATGAGAATCTCAGTCCTTTTACACATACCCTCATTCTAGGTAAATGATTTTGAGATAAATCTAGGTTTAGTATTTATCCCAGTGAGTCTTTTTCTTTTAAAAAGTCACCAAATTCTAAACTATCAAGATGAATTGTGATACTTCCAAGCAGTCTGATACAGAAGCTAGGTCTCACAGTACTGAGTTTTCCCCCATCTCACTTCAGCCTTTGTGCTGTTCTCTACGGTGGCTATTCTGTTGAACTGGGTCCCAAAGTGCAAACAGCAAATTTGTCTTCCAAAGGCCTCTCCTAACATGTAGTTAGGAGGAAGCAATAGGAAATAATCCTTTGATGTCTTAAGCCAACTGGGCTTTGGCATCCTTTCTATTCCAGTCAAGTCTAACCTGGTTAATAAAACTTATGTGACAGCAGCTTACTCCTCTCTGAGATGATTCAAAAAAAAAGTGAAACTAACAGATATTCTCCCTCACCAAGTGTTATAAAGAAAGAGCTCTTCAGAACTGTTGCCTGGACCAGGGATGTGAATAGTGGATAGTGGATAGTGAATGTGGATATGAATAGTAGATGGTGTATCTGGCATTGGTAAAGTTTGAGCCTAGGATTGAGGTTTGTAGATTTGAGCCTAGGTTCCACGTTTAGAGTTTACAGTCAAAACTTCAATATATTCTGACTTAATTTTTATTTATGGTATAAGAGAGTGACCAGAATTTATTTCTTTGCATGTTACTGCCCTGCTTTTTAATACCTTTTATTAAATATATAGACCCAACAACAATGATTTGCATAGAACACTTGCCTTGAATGTAGCTGACCCAAGTTCAATCCCCAGCATCCCATATGGTCTACTGAGCACTTCCAGGAGTAATTCCTAAGTGCTAGTAGTAAACCAGTAGTAACCTCTGATCATTGCCTCATGCCCCTCCTCAAATTAACACATTAAAATTATTATAAAATCCAAAAATTTCGGGGTCAGAGTAGTGGTGCTAATGGTAAGGTGTCTGCCTTGCTGGCGCTAGCCTAGGTTCGATCCCTCAGAGTCCCATGAGGTTCCCCAAACCAGGAGCAATTTCTGAGTGCATAGCCAAGAGTAACCCCTGCTCATCACCAAGTGTGGCTTAAAAACCAATAAATAAATAATAAAAATAAGATTCCATTGCTTCTGTATTATCATAATGACTACCAAGATAGATGCATGTATTTTCTATTCAAAGGATCACACTACAAATATGAAGTCATATAGATGTTCTATTTAATTGCAAGTTGTTTTCTTTTGTTTTCAAAATCCCATCAATGCACAAGAGAATGTGATGTAATTTCTCTAGGGTGTGGTTCAGATGGGATTATATTATTAGATAAAGGAGGGAAATGTTCAAATAAAATTATACATGGAATTTCTAATATGAGGAAAGATGAATTTAATATTAACCAAATAGCAAGTCTGGGAAGATATTAAAATAACAAGTTATTAACTCTCAGGAGCCACAGATGAACCATTTCAGCTCATATTAATCTATTCTGTATGTAAGTAGTATATCACTTAACTTCTATTGCTTTTTATCATAATTTCATGTGCATTTTTTAGTTTTTAAAATTAGATAGTAAAAAAGTCAAGAAATATAAATTTTCACTTAAGCCAACTATAATTCATGGCCACACTGAGTCTTTATATTTTATATAATTAACATACCTTACACATTTTAATGGCATAACTAATAAAACTCAACATATTAGCTAAAAATGTTGAGTAGTTGTAAATAGAAACTAACTACAAATAAAATAAAGGAGAATTTTTGTACTTTTATAGTAAAACAATATTTAACATAAAATTTAAAAAATTTTATTTTTCATTTTAATACTTTCAAAATAAATACAAATACTCATTGTACTTTACTGTTAAGTAATTTAGCTCAAAATATCTATAAAGTGACTTAATTACCATATATTTCCAGAAAAAATTAAAGTTGTAATACATGTATATGTCATGTAAAACAGTAAAAATGTCATGTGTGTACTATAAATATACATACATATATATCCAGAAAATATTTATTTAAATGTTTCTACTGAGTGACATTTGAATATCACCAAAATAAAGGTATTTAGGGGGCTAGAGAGATAATACAGTGGGTAGAGTGCCTGCCTTGTGTGCAGTCAACTCAGTTTTGATTCCTGGCCTCCCAAATGTTCCTCTGAAAACCTCCATATGTATTTCCTAAGCTTAGAGCCAGGAGTAAGCCCTGAGCTAAGAATAAGTCCTGAGCATAGCTGTGTGTGGCCCAAAACACCACTCCCAAAAATATAATAATAATAATAATAATTATAAGGCATTCAGTACATTTATATATATATTTGACTAAAAATTAAAACAATATTACTTAACTTTATAGTCCAAAAGCACCAATATCACTTTCAATTTTCCTAAATGTCTAGAAAGAATTTGTTCTAAATATTTAAAATATAAGTAAGCCTAAAATTTGCATGGATCCTAAAAAGATCTTAATAGCAAAACAATCAATCTTTAAAAAGATGAATAAATTTAAAAACATCTCACGTAAAGCATTTAATCTAAATTAAAAGCTATAATAATTGGGGCAGGAGCAATAATATAGCAGATAAAGTGTTTGCCTTGCAGGTGGCTTACCCTAACTTAATCCCTAACACTTCATATGTTCCCCTGAACACCACCATGACTAATTCCTGAGTACAGCATACAAAAGTAACCCCTGAGTACCACTGAGTCTAGTCCAAAAAAACAAAATAAAAAATACATAAAAGTTACAGTAATCTAAACAGTATGAAACTGGTATCAAAACAGACCCGTAAATCAATGAACCAAGTATAAATGACTAAGTAATTTATGTCAAAGGAATCAAGAAAAGACAAATGAGAAAGACTATATTCTTCAATAAGTGGTGTTGAGAAGGCTTGGAAATCACATGTGAGGGTTGAAATCTTATCATTATTTTATACTATAAAAGAAAAGCAAGCAAAAAAATTAAAGACTTGTATGTAAGACAGGGGTCTCAAACTCAATT
Organism: Suncus etruscus; assembly: GCF_024139225.1. NCBI lineage: Eukaryota > Metazoa > Chordata > Mammalia > Eulipotyphla > Soricidae > Suncus > Suncus etruscus. The sequence goes on along the minus strand of NC_064849.1, from coordinate 98,649,179 downwards.
TACCTGGGGGCCGCAGGAGGTAAAGTCGGGTTGATCTTGAGTGCAAAGTCAGTAGTAAGCCTTGAACATTGGGAGGTGTGACCCAAACAACTAAAACAAAACAAAACAAAAAAAGATTCCTCTAGGGCAGGGCCACAAAATGTTGTACAGAGGGCCGTTTGCGGCCCGCGGGCCACGAGTTTGAGACCCCTGATGTAAGACCTAAAATCATAAAACTTTTGGAAGGAAACAGAATAACACAGCAGTGGGGCATTTGCCTTGCATGTAGCCAGCCTGGGAAGGACCCAATTCGGTTCCTGGCATCCCATATGATCCCTCCCCCCACCGCCTGCTAGAGGCTATTTCTGAGTGCAGAGCCAGGAATAAACCCTGAGTACTGCTGGGTGTGGCCCAAGATATCAATCAATAAATAAATAGTTTTTTTTTTAAGTAAACTATAGAATGGGAGAAAAATTGTAAAACCCATTTATTTTATAACGGACTAAATCCTAAGAAATGTAAAGACTACATACAACCTAATGGTAAAATAACAATCCATAGTGACAAATGATCAGAGGATCTGAGTAAAACTTTTTTTGTTGTTGTTGGCTCTGGGCAACACTCAGAGATGTTCAGGGTTACTCCTGGCTATGCCCTCAAGAATTACTCCTGGCAGTGCTCAGGGGATCATAACTTCTTTATTTACAATGATCTTGGGGTCTTATTACAAAATAAGTATATAACTTATTCCTGGTTACAAAATCTTTTCATCAGGGGGCTGGAGATGCAGTACAGTACAGCAAGTATTTTCCTTGCATGCAGCCAACCTGGGCTAAATACCCAGCACCCTAGGAGTGATCCCAAGCAAACTCTGAGCACCAGCAGGTAATGACTCAAAATCAAAATAAAATAACAAACCAAAAGACATTGCAAAAATCTTTTCCAGATGATAATCTTTCTGGGATACTGACAACACTTAAGAGACAAACAAAAAAGAGAAGGAAGCAGAGGTTGTCTTATACCCCATTATTATTAAGGTTTTATGGCAACTGGAACATCTCATGATTATAATAAGTGCCTGAGAGGAAGCCGAGTCTCCGGAGCAGCTGAACCAAAGGATTGTCAGGCTCCCAAAGGGTTACACTCCTTTATCAGGAAACTTCTTCCTAAAGCAAATAAGCAAAGAAAGAAATCCCACAGAAACAAGAGGCTGACGTGAGGACTCAAGGAGCCAAGAGAATACTCAACTGCATCCACGCTAACTTAAACACACTCCAAGGAAGAGATAAGGTTTATGAAAAGGAAGCTAACACAATCAGTTACAAGAAGTTCAGCATCAAACCTCTCAGACCCAGCTGCCAGGTCTCAGAGTCTGTGTAACATCCAAGGTCGACCCTGAAAGACAGGACTTTCACAGGGACCCCGGCCTCCTTTTCCTCTTTTGTTTCTCACTGCCCTGGAGTCAACCTCCTTCGGGTGCCTATGTGTGGGACGTGGCAGTTCAACACACACCACACGTTTCTCCTGGCACTGAGCCCTCTGGGTCGTCAGGACTGTGGGAGAGAAAACGGTTATAGAAGTGACTATACAAGAACAAATCTGGAATTTTCCATCTATCAGAACAAAGTAGTCTATTCAGTAAGCCCAACTGATAAAAAACAATAATATCTTATTTTTGATAGTTCAGCTAAATTCAAATTTCAGATAAATAATAAATATTTTAATATAAATATGTCCCAAATAGAACTGTGCTTAATTTTCTTTAAAGTCTTCTTCCTTTACCTGAAATTTAAATTTAACTGAGCATCTGTATTTTTATTTTCCAAATCTGGCAACCCTATCCCCTCAAGAAGAAAATATATTCCAACCACATTTCCAATATCCAAATCATATTTTAGACTCCTCCTTGGGAATGGCCTTTACAAGATGAAGAACATTCCTTCAGCTAGTCTCTGTGGAGTTAAAGTTTTAGCCTGAGAAACTGGATTGAATTTCTGAAAACTGCCAAAGTATTATTCATAAAGTCTAACGGATTAGTACTATCAAGCAAGGTGACTCCATTTGGGACCAGAACATGAAGTATGATTCTATGTTAATGAAACTAGTCATCTGGCACACTTAACCTTACGAACTCTGTGTGGCCTACAGAATCAATTCTCAGACTTGTAATCTTGTATCCAAGGTATCCAGCCAAATCTACTTCTTTGGTCTTTGTTTTTACCTTAGTCTTGGGCCACATGAGGCTATTTGTTGATAGATTCTTTCAAACTCCTCCTATTTACTTGTCTTTGTCAAAGCCTTTCCCAGTGCTACTGACCTGAGAGATAATTACACGTTACATTTCTGATAGATAATTATATGCTACTTCTCTAAGTATATTTTTTCTGAATATGTGGAAGGATGAATTGATGGATGAAAAAGTTATCAGATAAAACTTCTTAGTTTTTGGTTTTAATTGCCTCTATTTTATTTTTATTTTATTTTGTGTCATTGCCTCTATTCTCAATACTTAAGCCTGGTTAAAAACATGGATTAAAAGCATGGATAAGGAGCCAGAGAGATAACATGGAGGTAAGGCTTTTGCCTTGCATGCAGAAGGACGGTGGTTCGAATCCTGGCATTCCATATGGTCCCCTGAGCATGCCAGGAGCAATATCTGAGTGTAGAGCCAGGAAGAACCCCTGGTGTGCCAGGTGTGACCCAAAAACCAAAAAACATGGATTTAAAACATGGTTAAAAACATAGGCAGGCACAAGATCGAATTCCAGTTTTGTTCTTTGAGAAGATACGTGATTTGTGGCAAGACATTTAAAGTCAATAAACTTTAATCACCTTATCTATAAAATAGGCCATTCCACAAAAATTGTGGGTATATTATGATAGAGAATATCTTAACATAATGCTTTACTCACATTAAATATCAATATTAAATTTAAAAGTTGGTGCTATATCTTTTTAGCATCACGCCTTTCTTTATATTCTCTCAGTACACTCTAAACCTAAAGCCACTTTACATGTGTCCCTATTTCCAAAGTTGCAAGTTAGGGATCACTATTTATGGGGGGAGCCATCTATTCCTAGTGGTATAGGAGAGTAAGAGACAAACAGGAAAGAGTCCAGTATTTACAAAATCTAACAATGTAACTATGTACTGGGCATCCTGCAAGGTATTTTCACATACTATTTAATCTTCTGTATGATTTAGAAAGTAGCTAAAAATCTATATTTAAGACATGAGAAAACTAAATCTTGAAAACAAACTATCTAAAGCTCAAAGGTAGTCAATGTGGTGCAGAATTTGTACCCCAGTGCCTTGACAGCAGAGCTGTGTACACTATAGTATTCATAGAACAGAGATTAGTCTTCATCTTTTCATTTCCGGCTCTGCCCCAAATCAGGGATTGTGATTCTGAATGGGGTGAGAAGTGAGGGGTGGGGGCTAGCACAAAGGGAAAAACTGAGCCATTACAGCATAAGATGAGGAAAGATATCCTTAATATCTCAATTTGACTCTTCCTTCAAAACTGTTTTCCTAGGATTATAAAATTAGCTAACTTTGACTTAATACTTAATAAAATGAAATATAAATTAACTACTTTTCTTAAATTTTTGATGACACATCTTTTTATTAAAGTGTTTGCTTTTAAAACAAAGTAACATTACATATCAAAGTTGTTTTGCCCAGGGGCCAGTGAGGTGGCACTAGAAGTAAGGTGTCTGCCTTGTAAGTGCTAGCCAAGGAAGGACCAGGGTTCAATCCCCCAGCTTCCCATATGGTCCCCCAAGCCAGGGGCAATTTCTGAGCACTTAGCCAAGAGTAACCCCTGAGCATCAAATGGGTGTGGCCGAAAAAATAACAACAACAACAAAAAGTTGTTTTGCCCACATCTCCAACTTTACTCCCCTTCATGCTTCTCCCCTCAAAACACCCAAACTAGCTTGTAAATATCATATACATTAACACTTTTATATTCATATTACCTAAACTATAACAAAAAGTCATATAAAAATGTTGGATTAGGTATGTGCTCCTTCAGATGTTTACTTATTTTTGTTTGTTTTATGTTGGGGCCACATCCAGCAGTGCTCAGGGTTTACTTCTGGCTCTGTGCTCAGAGATCACACCTGGAAGGGTGGAAGGGTGATGCCAAGGATCAAACCCAGGTGGGCTGTGTAAAGACTTGTTCTACTATCTACTTGCTCTACTCTCACTCCAGCTCTCCTTTATATGTTTAAAAAAGTTCTTATTTATGGAAATATGTTTCACTATAAATAAAAGTTTGTTTAATTTATAATTATCTTTAATGTTTTTATACACAAAGAGGAAAGCTTGCTTTACTCAACTCTTAAGTATTTGACATCTCAAAATGAGTCTTCTCAGATTGTAGAACTCACCAAAAATGATGGACTTTCAAAGAGTTATTTACCAACGTACACAAGAAGAAAATACCTTTTCAAAAATTTATTTTGGCTTCAAGAATGTGTGCTTTCTCCAAGATGGCCCAAGGATCATTTTTTCATAGATTTCTTGACAAGAAAATGAAGTTTATTTATTATCTAGTCTTAGTAAAGACTATTAAAAACTGGGTTCTAAGAGAGAAAGATTATAAAAGAAGGCCAAAATGAGGACTAATACCATAATTAAAGACTGAGTTCATTATTTTAAATGAAATTCAACCCAAACTGTTGCAGATTATTTAAAGTGTATCCATGGAAACACAATTTAAAAAACACTTGACTATTTACAAGACTTTCCAAACATTATATTTCTATTATCCTAGTTATTCATTAATTCCTATTGACTCCAAACTGTGCAGAGCAAAGACTCTCAAAAGCCTACTCTCAAAAGTCAGAGTCCTGGGAAAGTTGGAGTTCAGGTTGGGGTCAGTTCTGACCTTGAAGAGTCCTTTCATACAATACAAACATTGCATGTTGTTTTCTCTTCTTCCTGCATTTTAAAAATTAATGTATACAAAGACATATCTTTAAGTGTCAATTTCCTCAATAAGACCTTGTTCCCATTACAATATAAGTGGTTTAGGAAAGCTATTCATAATTTTATTCATTAGTGGTTTAGAAAAGCTATTCACGGTTTCCTTCATTAGTAATATATTCTATAGTTGGCAAGAAAATCTAGAAAAGCTTCTTACTGAAAGCCCATGCTCCTTACTTATAAAGTGGCCTATCCCAGGTAGGTCTCAAGACTAATAGTCTCAGGAGCTTTGAGTGGAGATAAAAAATGGTCAAACTTAAATACCCAAACGAAAGTCAATGACAATAGAATCAAGAGACCCAAACTACAACAAGCTATGCATGAAAGGGACCTGTTACACTAGCTGCCCGGTGGCTGAGAGTGGAGGTATGGGAGGCATGCTGGGAACTATGGCAGAAGGAGGTCAATACTTGTGATGGGAATGGCCCATTCACTGTCACTATGTACCTGAAATACAGCTGTGAAAGACATGTAATTCCCAATAATTTCAATGAAAATTATAGAAAGAAAGAAAGAAAGAAAGAAAGAAAGAAAGAAAGAAAGAAAGAAAGAAAGAAAGAAAGAAAGAAAGAAAGAAAGAAAGAAAGAAAGAAAGAAAGAAAGAAAGAAAGAAAGAAAGAAAGAAAGAAAGAAAGAAAGAAAGAAAGAAAGAAAGAAAGAGAAAGAGAGAGAGGGAGGGAGGGAGAGAGGGAGGGAGAGAGGGAGGGAGGAAAAGCTCTATTGGTTCACGAAGGAAATAGTTTTCACTTGGGAGAGGCCTATAGAAATATATATTCAAATATAAGGGAAAAAAGAGAGTAAGACACCTGAGGGATGAACAAAATTAGACTGATCCTATGGTACTCTCTTGCTATCATATCACCTAGATATTGTGAATGACAAAAACAAAATAAAAAACTTTCCCATAGTTTCCAATTTTTTTTTTTGGCAAAAATACTTAAAACTCTCCTTTCCAGCTCTAGAGGACTTTATTTGAATTTGTTGGTTTGTTTGTTTGTTTGTTTTAATTTTGTTTGGTTTGGTTTTTGGGTAACACACAAAGGTGCTCAGGTTTTACTCCTGGCTCTGCACTCAGGAAAAACTCCTGGCAGAGTTTGAGGAACCATCTGGGATGCCAGAGATGGAAGTTTAGTGATGCTGTGCAAAGCTAACTAATTACCCACTGTCATGTAGGCATCCTCCCTACCCCTTCCACCCCCAAAAGATTTTAGACTAAAAGAGACATAACCATCAAATAAATCAATTGGACTTCCTTTACTTTTGTTGATAACACAACCAAAAAAAATGCTAAGATGATCAAAAACTAGAAAATGAACTTTGTATTAAATAACAAATACTCAATAATTTATTAGTATTGTCTGATGTAATCTAGCACTGTCCTTATATTTAGAAAAACTTTCCCTTTTTTAGAGACACATTGGAAGTATTTACAATTAAAATGATGGCTTCTTGTATGGCATATTTGAAATTGTTTCTTTTATGCCCCCCCCCCCATTTTCCCTTTATTTATTTATTTATTGGCCGTTTTTTGTTTTGTTTTATTCGGGCTGTGAGGGGCCTCCTACATGCAAAGCAAATACTCAATTACTGAACCACATTCCCAGCTCTCAGTTACTTCTCATTTTATTGTACTTATTACCTGAGGGTAACATTCGTACACAGTCATTTATATGTGAGAGGCTATAATTTCAAACCTTTGCAAAACCTGTTACCACACCAGGCTCCACTACCAAAGTGTCACTCTCTCTTCATTGTAGTTCATTGAACGTCTTCCCCTTGGATCCTCCTATTCCTTTCTCCCTCTAGTAACCTCAATTCTACACTCTCAATCCAAGAAATGCTTCAAAATAGATTTAAAAGAGAGAAGCTTAAAGAAAAGATAGGATTAAAATATAGGCAACGATCAAAACTAGATGATAACTGCAAAAAGGTTCATCAAACTTATTTTTATTATATATTTATTAAGCACTAACTTATTTTATATAATACATTTGGAAATTTCCATAATAAAATCTTTGCTTCGAAGTTTTTGAAATGTGACACTTTCCTAGATCCAGGACACATTTTCATTTTTTCCCACTCCCATATTATATTGAATTATCACTTTAATAATCAGCAGTCAAAAGTAGTACTTGAGGGCCAGAGTGATGGCACAACAGGTAAGGCATTTGCTTTGCATGATGCCAACCTGTCTTCAATCCCCGGCTTCCCATATGGTCCCTAGAGCCTACTAGGAGTAATTTCTGAGTTTGGAGCCAAAAATAACCCCTGAGTGCCATGAAGTATGGCACCAAAAACCACAAAAAAAAAAAAAAAGAGTAGTAATTGAGTTAAAGTTTCAACAATTATATTGCTAGTTATAATTATAATCCTAGTAGTGGCCCTTATTACTTCTGTGAACTTATGAACCTTGATCTTTAAATTTTCCCACATGTAACAAAAAGATAGCAGAATTTTCTTTACTGGACTATTAAGAAGATAAGAGAGTAAATAACTGTACTTCACGTGGTTCCTGGTATATAATAAACACTGGAGATATCTTATTCATTATCAGGGTGAAATAACTCTGAAAGCAGGAAGGCACTGCAGAACATCAGCGAGTCTAACTGCTTTGTTTAAACATGTTGACACAAATCACGGTACCGGCATCAGGATGTTCATAAAAGAAAAAAATAAAGTCAAAATATTGTTTAAAAAGGAACTGCCAAGACAGAGAGTTGGGTGAAGTCAGAGAAAATCGCTGTTCAGTTTCCTTCGATTCAGGATAGAGCCTTTTTTGCTAACTTTATTCACTTTAATATATATGTAATAACGAATTAAATAAGTATCTATTATGCTCTCCTCTTATAACTAAGAGATCAGGTCTTTTTTTTTAGGTAATATAGTATCTGTTTGGAAAATTGTAATTCTAAATTTTGTATGTAATTTTTACTTTTCAAAGTGATTTGAATAAGTTTTAGAAAAGGAAAATGATAGAATTAGCAATAGAATTCTGAACAGTGATCTCTGAAAAAGAATAATTAAAATGAAATATATAAGGGATGTTTTACAAAAAAAAAAAGAACTTTCTGGGATGTTACAAGTTCATTATAACTTAATTAAAGTTCTATTTCCTCAGTTATATCTATTTTCCAAAATTTAATTCTTTTAAAAAAAAAAGGGTCTCAAACTCAATTTACCTGGGGGTGGCAGGAGGCAAAGTCGGGGTGATCCTTGAGTGCAAAGTCAGTAGTAAGCATTGAACATTGGGGGGTATGACCCAAACAACTAAAACAAAACAAAACAAAACAAAAAAAGATTCCTCTAGGGCAGGGCCACAAAATGTTGTACGGAGGGCCATTTGCGGCCCGTGGGCCTCGAGTTTGAGACCCCTGAAAGACATATTTATTTCATTTATCTCAATGAGTTCTACTTCATAAAAAGTTTAAATGTATATTTCTCATTTTCTCAGCACTATTTAAATGTAATATATATAGTGAAAATTGAAAGATGAACAGCAAAATCACAGAAGAAATAGGTCTTAAGATTTCTGGGCCAAGATAACTTTATATTTAAAAATAAATTGAGACAAGCCAGAACAATAGCACAGCAGGGAGGGAACATGTCTTGCTTTCAACTGACCTGGGTTTGATTCCCGGCATCCCATCTAGTCCCTCAAGCACCAGGAGTGATTCCTGGGTGCAGAGCCAGGAGTAATTCCATAGAACCACCAAGTGTAACCCCAAAACAAACAAATAGAGACAGCCCCAAGTATTAATATAATTTGGAAAAGATAGATTAATACAAAACTGCTAGCTCTGTATGAAGAAAATATAGAGAAAATGGAAATCAACATAAAGCAAGACATTAATAAGAAAGGCTATATGAGTAGGACTTACTTGAGTATGCCATTAATATTCAGACTTATTTACCTGGACCTAGCTCTTTGTCCCTTTCTAGTAATTTGACTCAGGTTATTTAGGACAAGAATCACACTACATGCAATAAATTCAGGCAGAATTATTGTCTAATGAACTTGTTTTCTGAGAACTATAATTTTGCCTTTTCATTGTTTCTCTTAACTCTTTCCAATGAGCTATCAGGACACTATTTAATACCTTAAGGATAAATGTTGTACCAATTGCCATTAGTTTTCCTAATGGCAGAAAACTTGGAATCAGAATAGTAGAATGAAGCCCTGGGCATTCTGTGGGATCTGGTAAGTGATTGAAATAAAGTTCATTGTGCCTTGTTCTTCCCTCCAGATCTTATCAACCTGGAAAATAATGCCCTTCATGCAATAGCAAAGAAAAGTACAATATGGTCTTTAATCTGTTCTTTCAGTGTTTACATGAGAGTCATTTGGCACCCAGCAAGCAAACAGGGGTCTTGTTAAGTGGGAAAAGCAATTTACCACTTTCACACAATGCATCTGTATTCGGTAATGCAAATATACTACTGTCTCATGGTAGAACCCCCAACTAACGAGTTAGGAACTGTTCATACCCACTCTGATGGCCTGTGGTCTAATTGCACGTAGCTCAGTGACTGGGTGGTTCACAGGTCAACAGAATGCCCACGGATTACAATGCAATGGTTTTTATGACTGTGAAGGTTTTTTTTTAAGACTCGGGGAAATGGGAGGGATGTAGGGTGTAGAAGGAGCAAGGATGTGTGGTTCACACAGCATGTTTGCCAGAAATTGTGACCTGTTTCTTCCTATAGATCTAATAGGCAATTGATATCTGATTTTTTCCCTGTCCTGCCTACCGTCTAATTACTCCAAGCCTGGTGACTTTCTTGCCCAACTATATCAAAGCTTCTTTGAATGGGACTATTTAGCATAGTGTTAGGCACATACCAACGTACATTTCACTTAGCAGTCTCATCCAGAGGTGCCATGGACGGACATTGAATTCTTACAACCATCCTATGTAGTCAGCATTACAATCCTCAGACTATCCAAATCAGTGGCAAAAATAGTATTATATCTTACCAAAATTTTTCATATATTTTTCATTAATCCATATTTACCATAACATTTCCATTTTATGAAAACTTAAAGCATCAATTACCTCTGTTACTCACTAACTTGAGTGATTTCTTACATAATATTAAAAATTTTCAATCTACTGTGCATCATTTGTCATAGCAATTCTTTTAGAAAATTCAAGAGACGAAATGGTCCCAATGACTAGTGACTCATATTTTTTTTATTGTTCTGCCAGATCCATTTTCTCCATTTTCCACTTAGCTGCGTGTTCTGGAAAGCTGCCTTATAAACTACATCACAGTTCCATGTGCTTTGGATCTTGGTTGAGCCTACTCAATGGTGAACACTAGAAAGATGTCAAGGAAGAGAAGGGACTGGTGGTCGAATTTTTCTTACTCTCAATATTTGGGATACTCTTTGGCTGAGTTCCTTTGGCCTGGCCACAGTTACTACCAGTGACTCTCTTCTAGAGTCACAGCTATTTTCTTTGGGGTGAAACTGCTCCTTTAACTTGATCATTTCAGTAATGCCTCTTCTTCTCACTGACACAGAGTACCATCACTTCTTACTTTCCCTTAAATCTAATTAAGCCTATAGAAGTATATTCCTAAATCAATTTCACCTCACTTGCTCCATTTGAGGCTCCTGTTTATAGCTGTTTCTACAGACCTATTAATACAAACTGAGCTTTGAAAAGATTCTTGTGCCTTGGATCACTAAACACATAAAATTAAGTTGCTCTTCACACATATATTTACACATTTTTACACAACTATTTGGTAGTGTGCAAAGACCCAATTTTACCATGTTAATAGATATTTTCCTAGAACATGTGTTATTAAAGAGTAAATATATTGAACATATAACCCACAAATTAGGCAGGAATTACAACTATGCCACAGGCTTTGAAGAAAACATACTTGACCTGGTAAGGGAATAATGGTTCCATCAGGGAGATCAGAAGAGGCTTGTATAAAAAAAAAAAAAAAGGCTTACCAGGAAAATATGAGCAAATATCTAATAGAAAATCACTAACATCTTAGGCAGAAGCTAATGGTAAATAAAGGCCAATGTGGCTGGGACAGAGAAAGCAAAAGCATATAAAAGAAAGATGAAACTGAACAGAGTCAGCCATGAAAACGTCTTTATCCTCTAAGTAAAATATGGAGGTCATATTGAAAGGCCAAAGGACCTTAAATATATATCTTGTGTTTATAATTGCAGGATACAAAGTGAGAAGTTATTTAGTGTATCTCAACCTTTTCCTGACATGACACCATTTTGACCTTGGTTTTCTTTCCACATTCTCTTGATTGGCCCCTACTTTCATGCTATGTCCCCTCACTTCATTTACATAAATTTTTTGCCTATGAATCTGTAAATCTTATTTTCAACTGTAAACCTGTGAATCTCTAAGCTTCACCACTGTATTGTCTTGATCACTGGTTGAGAAACAGTAATCTAAATGATGGTGGAAAAATGAGAGAAGGGGAGACCAGCAAGATAGTTCTGGGAAGGGGACCAGGAAAATCAAGGTTAAGGCACTTACCTTGCATGTGCCTGACTCCATTTAGGTTCCTGGCACTACATAAAGTCTCCAAGCATTGCTGGGTTAATTCCTGAGCAGAGTGAGGGAAGGAAGGAAGGAAGGAAGGAAGGAAGGAAGGAAGGAAGGAAGGAAGGAAGGAAGGAAGGAAGGAAGGAAGGAAGGAAGGAAGGAAGGAAGGAAGGAAGGAAGGAAGGAAGGAAGGAAGGAAGGAAGGAAGGAAGGAAGGAAGGAAGGAAGGAAAGGAGGGAGGGAGACAGACAGGGAGACAGGGAGGGAGGGAGACAGGGAGGGAGACAGGGAGGGAGACAGGGAGGGAGGGAGGGAGGGAGGGAGGGAGACAGGGAGGGAGGGAGGGAGGGAGGGAGGGAGGGAGGAACGGAGCGAGGGAGGAAGGAAGGGAGGGAGGGAGGGAGGAAGGGAGGGAGGGAGGAAAAGAGGGAGGGAGGAAAGAAGGGAGGGAGGAAGGGAGGGAGGAAGGGAGGGAGGGAGGAAAGGAGCGAGGGAGGAAGGGAGGGAGGAAGGGAGAAAGGGAGGAAGGGAGGGAGGAAGGGAGAAAGGGAGGGAGGGAGGAAGGAAGGAAGGGAGAAAGAGAGGGAGAGAGGCAGGAAGGGAGGGAGGGAGGAAGAATGAAGCAGAGATATGACCCTTCCTGGCAGATGTGTATGTGTGTTCACATGTATGCATGTGAGGAGAGAAATGAAGAGATAGTAGAAGAGAGACCAAGAACAAAAACAAAATATGTTTTTGCTGTCTCAATAAATGGGGAAAATGTCTCCTTGTGATTGGGAATCAAGGAACATTCAAGACGTAAGAACAAGGATGGAACTCAGTAACTGTTCTATATACACGTGAAAAAACTAAGTACAGTTTCTTCATATATTGTTTCTCCCTTAAACAATTCTCACTACTTAGAAATTGCATATAAGGGAAAGACCAATACTAGAGACCTAAGAGACTCAGAGATACAAATGCTCTTCTTGCTCTTGTCTCTACCATCCTGTCTTGACTAAAATTGATCACTTTCTCTGTCCTTTATTGTCTTCTTCAATACAATAAAAACTATAAACAGTGAGGCAGGAAGTGATGAATGAGGTCATGACCAGTCATGCTCAGAGAACTGAATTGCATTCAGGGCAGATGCCTTAACATTTGCACTTCCTCTTGACCCAATAATAATAATTCATTCAAATTTTTGTGAGGAGTAATCAAATACCATCTGCATTTATAAATGCTATTAGCTAATTAAACTACTAGAGATCTCTGATTAAAATATTTAAAAGACATGCTCCTGGCAGGCTCGGGGGACCATGTGGGATGCTGGGATTCAAATCATGCAAAGCAAACGCTTTACCTCTATGCTATCTCTCCAACACCATATAATTCATTTTTTTAAAGTATGACCTTTTCCCTCCAATTCCGTTTATGTTGTAGCAGAAGACAAATTTAATGTTTTTGTGGGGGTAAGAGGGTTGAGCCATACACAACAGTACTCAAGGTTTATTCCTGGTTCTGTTTTCAGGGATCATTCTTGGTGCTTGGAGACCATATGTGGTACCAGGGATTTAACTGGCATTGGTACTATGCAAGACAAATGCCTTAACCCCTGTACACTCTCTCTATATCTATCTATCTATCTATCTATCTATCTATCTATCTATCTATCTCTATTTCTCTGATCCCTCTATCTTTTTTTGAAGCTAAGTAGTATTCCATTTATTTATCTGTTGCTGGATACTTGGTTTGTTTCCAGATCTTGGCTACTGTTTGTATATACATGTATATATTTTTGCATGTATGTATAGCCACACATTTGGATGGGTATATGTGTATTTGTGTGTAGTGTGTATTGAAATTTGAGGGGGGTTATACCTGTTATAGAAACCTTAGAGAAATATCCATTGTTTTATGAAAAGCCTTTACAAAGCGGCTGAATCAGTTTACATTCCTACCAACAGTGTCATCTGTGCCAGCACTTATTATCTCTGGCCTTTATGGTATAAAACATTCTTACTGATGTAAAAAAAATATTTAAAAGACAGTTGGGGGCTGGAGGATACAGCAGGTAGGGTATTTGCCTTGCACTTGGCAGACTCAGGTTCAATCCCCAGTATCCCATACCATCACCCAAGTCCATGGGAATAATTTCTCAGGTATGTCCCACCAAAAATAAAAATGTATTTTTATTTGCATGTTAACTTGCAAAAAGCACTCAGTAGATATTAGTTACCCTGTTTTGTTTTTTGGTTTTTGGTTGGGTTGGGGGCTGTGGTTTTTGTTTGGTTTTGGTTTGGTTTGGTTTAGGAGCCACACCTTGCAAGTGTTCAGGGTTTACTCCTGGCTCTGCACTCACGGATTCCATCTGGAGAGGCTCCCACTGGGGTAACAGGGATTAAACACATGACCACATGCTAGGCCAACATCCTACCTACTATGTTATTTTCCAGCCTCCCAGTAGCCTTGTTTTTTTATGCCACTATTTTCTAGAAGAACTGAACTCTAAACACCTCTGTTCTGTGATAAAATTATCAATAGAGAGTTGACTGTTTTATTAAGCTTCATTAAGCCAAAGCATAGAAAGATATGCCACACAAGAAAAAGTGAAAATGTAAAAACAAGCAGCTCAGGGTTAAAAACGAAGATTCACAAAATGAAAGATACAATAAATGTATTATTACATTTATAGAAAAAGAATTGTACCGATTTGCAAATATTAGAAAGTTATTTTCTGTGTAACAAAATTCTTTTTCCTGAGTTTATTACTAATAATTCTAGAAAACACTGCACTTAAGATTTATTGCTATGTGTTGTATCATTGTTTTCTGTTATCTCATCTTCAACAGCAGCCCATTAAATCTGAGAAGAAAGCTACCGCTATTATTTCCAATCATTAGGAATATTAAAAATATTGCAACTAATTTTTCTTGAGACAAACTCAAACCCTGAAATGGCGGACATCTTTAATATCCACAATGAAGCTATAGATTAACTCTAGGGAAGGGGATCATGATCCATGCAGTACTTCTTCACCAAGCAGTACAGAAGGATTTCAACATTTTAATAGGCAGAATGGCTGTATGGAATATATTGGATGACTTGTGTTTTTCAGATGAGGGGGGAAAGAATATCTTTTTAGGACCATATCCCAATTAGTGGCAAAACTTAGATTCAAAGCTACATTAAAATTCCCATACTCTACTATTTTGCCCTGCCACCTACTGGGTCTGCACCAAGGGATCACTACTGGTGGACTCAGGGAACCATACAAGGTACTAGAGATTGAAGCTATATAGACCATCAGCAAGGCAAGCTCTATGTTCTTTATTCACCCCCATTGTCCACTCTAATCAATGACTCAGACCAGGTAAAAGAACATCATATTTTGAATTCTTGGGTCAATTCATTTGATGCTGTCAAATGGAATTTCTTCACCAGGGAATCATGATAATCCTAGCTGCAGATCAGGGAGACTAGAAATAAAAAGCTTTCTAAAATAGTCAGTGTTATTCAAATGTTAGCTCTTCATATTCTGTGCGGATTGGAAGTTTTCACCTTTAAAAATGAATGTTCAAACTGCAATTCTTTTTCCAGATGAAAAAGTCCAGACTTCTGAGCGATTATATTACTTGCCCAAGATCACACACCTAGTGATGAGAGAGCCAGGACTATTTTCAAAGCCCTTGATTTCTAACTCAGGGCTCCTTGCTGGGCAACCTCCAAACTCCCATCACAGGCCGCCTACAAAGCTGGAAACATGAATTATCCTAAATCAAAGCTCTATCACTGTTGTCAAGTCTTTATCATAATCTTATTTCAAGTAATCAGGGAAAAGGGCATTTTCTGGACCAGCATAGTTCTGGTTACTCACTAATTGCTAGATCACTCCAGGAGTTCTTGGATAAAATAACAGAAAGTGAGGTTAATGACATTTCTGCTGAAGAGATGCAGCAGCAGACTATGTGGATAGGGCCTCCTATTTATCCTACTAGGCCTTACTTTTGAGCCTTAAGCCAAGGGTGGTATTTACCAACATGACTACTAAAAATCATCCTTATCATAAAAAGATTCTATGCCTGTCTTGCCTCAGAAATACAATACTCACTGAAAAGTGTGAAGTCAGTAAATATGGATAACAACTCCCCAGACTCCTAGCAATTGCATAAAGCAATGCTGTGCTACAAAGTAAGCTTGACTTCCAAGTCAGATAAACTTTGAATTCAGCGACCAATTCTTTCAAGTATTTGTTTTTCCACATATTAGTCCATGTTAGTCACTTGGACACTAATACACCAATTTCCAATGTCTTCTGCATATCAGGCATATACTTCCTAGTCTTTCTATAGTTGGGTGGAGTCATGGAGCCATGTAACTAATAAAATCATGGAGCCATGGATCATGTAAAAGGTATCTATGTCACAGTTTTGGCAACCTTTTTGGTGTAAATCTCTCCAAAGCTATTTTTCTTTCTGAAAATAATTGAGTGCTGCTCTGGAGTGTAGATGCCTGAGTACAAGAGAAACTTTCCTGCATATTTACCATGAGCTTGCCACAGGCTAAGGATAATTCTTTACATTTTAAGTTGTTGATATTTGGAGAATATTTATTAGCACAGTATTATCTAGCCTATTCAAGCCAAATATATTTTAGTAAGTTACTTAGCCTCTCTGAGCAAGAAATTCTGATGTTTAAAAATAAGGCTATGGGGCCGGGCGGTGGCGCTAAAGGTAAGGTGCCTGCCTTGCCTGTGCTAGCCTTGGACGGACCGCGGTTCGATCCCCCGGTGTCCCATATGGTCCCCCAAGCAAGAAGCAACTTCTGAGCACATAGCCAGGAGTAACCCCTGAGCATTACCGGGTGTGGCCCAAAAATCAAAAAAACAAAAACAAAACAAAAAAAAATAAGGCTAGAAAAAATATCAGAAAGGAAAGTTAGGGTTAGAGAAGGGACCACTGTGGTAATAATAGTTGGAAATGATCAATCTGGATGCTGAAAGGAGGTAAAGTGATAGGCCTGATACTCCTTAGGTAACTAAATTGCAAACTACAGTATATAAAAGGAAAAAAGGGAGAGATACCGAGCAAGAAAGAGACACACAGAGAGAAAAAGGAAACATGTCTTCATCAGAGGCAGGCCTGAGAGGAGGGCAAGAGGGAAACTGAGGAGATTGGTGGAGGAAAATGTCCACTGATGAAAAGTGTGGACGTTGTATGACTGAAACTCAATCATGAACATCTTGGTTGTTGTTGTTGTTTTGTTTTGTTTTGTTTTTGGCCACACTGAGCGGTGCTCAGGAATTATTCCTGGATTTGCGCTCAGAAAACGCTCCTGGGCTAAGGGAACCATATGGGATGCTGAGTATGGAACCTGCGTTCGTCCTGGGTCAGCCGCATACAAGGCAAATGCCCTACCGCTGTGCTGCTGCTCCAGCCCCCCAATCAGGAACATCTTTGTAACTGTGTATCTCATGATTTAAATAAATGATTTATTTATTAAAATTATAATAAGGCTATATGCCTTTTAAGAATAGGAAGATTAGGGGCCGGTGAGGTGGCACTAGAGGTAAGGTGTTTGCCTTGCAAGGAAGGACCGTGGTTCAATTCCCCCCCCCCCCGTGCCCCATATGGTCCCTCCAAGCCAGGGACAATTTCTGAGTGCTTAGCCAGGAGTAACCCCTGAGCATCAAATGGGTGTGGCCCCAAAAACAAAAACAAAAAATTTTTAAAAAGAATAGGAAGATTGTCAAGTTTATATAAAGCATTATACAGCTCTTAGCAGAAATTTGACCCTCAAGCAATGGTAGCCATTACTATTATCAAGACAGTCTTGAAGAAAAGCAAGACATCCTTAAGCAAATGTGCCGCTCAGTCATTCACTTAGACCTAAAGCCCTAGAACTCAGGTCAGCCAGGTAGAGGAAGGTGCATTAATGCCTCCCACCATTCATTCCTTCATTTTATAAATATGTAGTAGGTAAGTCATTATCTGTTATGCAACTAGTTATTTTTAGGAATTACCATTGTAATACAAAAAATGCAAACTCCAGTTCCCTGAACTTTATCTGTACCACTTAACAGACTGTTTGACAGATGATCTAATTGTACGATCATAAAGAATACTAAATTTTGAATTTGATCCTTTGCGTGCTAGGCAAATGCCCTACCGCTGTGCTACCGCTCCAGCAGTATAGGTTGAGACAAATTGTGGAGGTCCCTGGATGCCAGATATTAAAAGTTATGTTTTTCATGTCCAGAGAGGAATCAATGTGGGTAGGGTGCTTGCCTTGTTCAGGATCAGCAGCATCACATATGGTTTCCAGAGCTCCAGCTAGACTGATCCCTGAGTGCAAAGTCCTGTGTACTGTTGGGTGTGACTCCAAAACAAAAATAAAATTTTTGTGCCTCTCCACAGACTACTCCCTTACCCATAGGAAGTATCTGATATGGATATCTCTGAGTCTCCATTAGGATTCTAAGACTCCTAGAGAGCATCCATCCACTGGACAAATACCAAATTCTACTTATGTTGTCTTGACTATGTCTACCTATCTTTAATTATTTTGGGGGGTGCACCAGGACAGTGCTCAAGGGTTACTTCAGGCTCAGTGCCCAGGGATCACTCCTTGCCGGGCTTGAAATACCATATGGGGTATCAGAGATCAAATCTGGGTCAACTATGTACAAAGAAAGTATCCTATCTGCTGTACAATCTTTCCTACCCACCTATGATTACGTTTAATTTATAAGTTGTGCACAATAAAAATATATATCAGCAACAATAACAAAATAGAATTATATAAAATGGTATGATAATATGTGTATGTAAATATAAACTTTTTTGATATAAGGAATCTTTATTTTTTGCTGAATCAGACTAAAACACAAAATGGCATAATGAGAAAATGAAACGAAATAGACATAAACTATAATAAAAAAAAAACGTATGTATCGTTACGGCTGGAGCAATAGCACAGCAGTTAGGCATTTGGCTTGCACGTGGCCTACACAGGATAGACTCCGGTTTGAATCCTGGCATCCTATATGGTCCCCCAAGCCTCCAGGAGCGGCTTCTGAGCGCAGAGTCAGGAAGAATTCCTCAGTGCCGCTGAGTGTGACCCCAAAACCAAAAACAAATAAAAACCAAACAAAACAAACATATATCAAAGAGGTTACAGATTCTAATATGCAATAAAACAAGGCCAACCAGATGTTTGTATATGAATGTGCTATCCAAATACATATACATATATATATATATATATATATATGCCAGCAAAAAGTAAAGTCAGAGTGATGTCAATTTTATATATGGTTCAATCACAAATAAAATAGAACAACAGTATCCATAAATAAAATGTGCATCTTATTGGCTTTACTGTGTTAGAACCTAAACTGACCACAGGTAACTGAAATAAGAGGCAGTGAACTGAAAGAGAAACAAAGCTCAGGGGAATTTTTAAGAGGCTGGGGTGCTGCTAGGAAAATTCGCACTATAGTATTTACAAAATAGAAGTGCAATCATATGGTTATCTCTTTGAAGAGAAAATGAGGTAAGAAATGCAAAATTATGATCTAAATATGTATTATTAGGGGCTTGAGAGGTAGTGCAGTGAGTAAGATGTTTGCTTTGCATGCAGCTGACCCAGCCAGGACTGATCTCTAAATACAGAGCAATGAGTAAGCCCTGAGAATAACCGAGTGTGCATCAACACCACCACAAGAGAGAGACAGAGAGAGACAGAGACAGAAATATCTGCCTTGAGATACTTTTAGATTTATATTTGACTAGCTTAATTTGCTTCAACCTATAATCAGACATTTGAATTCTGTTTTATGTATAATTTTTATTTATTTATAAGTTAATAAATTTGGATCTCTAGGAGATAGACAGTTACAAAGTTGTTCATGATTGAGTTTCGGACATACAATGTCCAACACCCTTCATCAGTGCACATTTCCCTCTAGTGTCCCTAGTTTCTTTCCTGCCCCCCCCTCCCCTCCTGCCTCTGTGGCAGACATTTTCTCTCTATATTTTTCTCTCTCTCTTCTTTTAGACATTGCATTTTGCAATATTGTTACTGAAGGGATATCATTCATATCATTTTATCTCCTTTCAGCACCTAGTTCTTGTCCAGAGTGATCATTTTCAATTATCATTATCATAGTGGTCCCTTCTCTGCCCTAACTTCACTCTCTCTTATTTGTCTCTCTTATTTGTGGCATGAAATCATGGATTGTTCCTCCTGGTCCTCATCTCTGCTGTCTTTTGATATGGTTTTTATGTCCAGGTTGGCAAGAGTGGAATAACTCGGCATAGCTTCTTTATTAACCATGTGGGGACTGCACTTCACACAAGGAAGGCAAAAAAGAAGCCCTGAACGGAATTTTTCACGTTCTTAAAGTACATAATTCTTCAGCAGATAAGCAAAATATAGTGTCACAATAGTAATAAATATGGTTACAATTGTGAGGTTGTTTCAGCTGTTAGTGATTAGAAAAAGCCTTATCTTTGGCTTTAATCAATAAAGGATTCTTTTCAGAGTCTACAGCTCCAAGGGGAGGTTTCTGTCACTGGCCTTGACTGATTAGTTTGCCCAGAGGTTAAAGTTTCAAGTGTTACCTTCCCAGGAAATGCCCATCCTGCTCATAAACACAAGACATCTGCAAAGGTTATCTACGGAGCTTGTTAGAAGAAACAGCAAAACAGTGATTCTCAGTAAAACTTCAACAGATGGTTGTTTTTAAAGGGAGATCCCCCTCTCAGGATCTGCCTCATTAAGAAAATTCTTTTAACTTCAGAAGGTGGCTCCTGTCTCTGGGTAAGACTGGATAAGGAATTCCCTACCATAAAAGAAGCAAGTTGTGACAGGAGCTAATCTTTGCAACAATAAAGCAAGAAATAATTGACCAAGACAATATTTGTGGTTAGCAGGCATGTTTACTGAGGACTAGCTGAGTGGAGGGTAAGGTCTCTAAAGAAACCAAAAACTCTGTAACTATAGGTCAATAATAATGTTCATTTTTCTGGGCCAAGACTTCACAATTATTACCATACTATCTGTTTCTTATATATCCCACACATGAGTGTGATCATTCTATGTCTCTCCCTCTCCCACTGGCTCATTTCACTAAGTAGAATACTTTCCATATTCATCCATCTTTAAGAAAATGTCACCACATATCTGAATTCTAGTACTTAGAAAAATGTCTCTGTTCAACCTTCACCTGGACATTTTCTGGAAACTCTGCTGCATATTTTATAGAATATAGCTCCACTTTCCAAGAAGACTAGAGAACCCTGAACTAAATTCATTAAATTAATTAGAATTGACTGTTTGTACTTACCTATTTGTCATTAGAATCAGCGACAGGAGAGTCTGGGCTTCTTAAATTGGCCAAAAATAAAACATCATTCATCACAACAGACTGCTTCTTTC
The DNA here is from genome assembly GCF_024139225.1 of Suncus etruscus. Classification (NCBI taxonomy): domain Eukaryota; kingdom Metazoa; phylum Chordata; class Mammalia; order Eulipotyphla; family Soricidae; genus Suncus; species Suncus etruscus. The sequence goes on along the minus strand of NC_064849.1, from coordinate 98,628,257 downwards.
CTGGTACTTACCCATTTATGTGGGCACACACAGATTACCCTACTTGAGTTGGTTCACACAGGAACTGCCTACAGCCTCTCCAGAAAAATTGTTGGGGTAGCAGTGGAGCAGAAAGAGAGAGGCACCAGGTAATCTAACCAATACAATCAGTTGTTTTAAAATCTCTCCATGATTGGGATAACAGTTCAACAGATTTTGGAAAAGGCAAAATAAACACTTCTTTTCTTTTGGGGTCCACCTGGTGATGTTCCCTAGCTCTGCTCTGGATGATTCTTACTGGGGCTCATGGGTTACTTCTGATTCTGGACTCAGAAACTACTCCTGGAAGTGCTTGGAGGACGAAATGGGATGCTGGTAATTGAACCTGGGTTGGCTGTGTGCAAGGTAAATGCTCTACTACTCTGGTCCCAAGAAGACTTTCTCTCTTTATCCCTCCACTAATGCCAAGCTGGAGGGCAGCCTCTCTTTGAACCCCTCACCTGTTCTTTGGGTGGAAGGAAGGAAAAACAAAATTTCACATAAACCTCTGTTTGGAGAATCAAGGAATGTTGAAGGAACCAGCAAAGAGCAGCATCAAAGCATACGACAGAGCACCAAGGACAGACACACAGACAGCCACTTAGAGGACCAGGAATCTAAGGACATTAGACCCCTAAGCATCAAGAGACAACCCAGTGAAGAGCCAAGGAACTCTGGGAGACCAGCTTGGACCATGGGACACAGTTGGCCTGAAAACCTTCTGAACCATTAATAGTTAAATAAAGGACTATCAGCTCACAAGCTTCTCGGTTTTCTCTAATAGTTCCACAAACAAGCCACTCATTTGTGCATACCATCCCTCTTCCCTAGCTGCCTTGGCTGGGGCCGCTTTGCATTCCCTTCTGACTAAAAGCCTGCTCCAAGACAGCATGTCTCAAACCAACTTTCTGTTTCTAATATGCCTAGGTTTGTGTGACTCTGGGAACTTTCAGATAATAACCATCAATAATAACCTTCCCAACTTGTTTCCCTCTAGCTTGTTCCAAAAGCCTAGCAGGCATTGGCCTCTCAGTCTTTGCCCACCAGCAGTAGTCAAATTTACTATGACCAATTTCCCTTCACTTCTCTCCATTCCTCCCCTACTACTACTGCCCTTTCAGTGGAAGCAGAACCTGCATTCAGGGTTTTAGATTATACACTTTAGCCTACCTCAGACTGATCAATTAAGGAACAAAGGTGGAGTTTTAGGGTCTGAAAACAAATCCCCTCAATCACACACTCAATCATTTCCAGAGTTTCTTTGCAGAGAGGCAGTAGGAGAAGGTCTGGTGAGAGGGGACGTGCACCTGGAGGAAAGAATCATTGACTGCAAGGTCACTGGGTGGGCCAGGATGTACTTGATGACCGGAAAAAGCCTTGAGGTTAGAAAATAATCTTCTCACCCCACCACCCACTTTGTTGAAAAGTTATAGAAAAAGAAAAGTTCTTGTTCTTTTCGGAAATCCTGTTTAAGGAGACCACTTTTGTAATCCTGAAATTTTTCTGCCTTCTCTTATCTCCCTTGTCCTTATCCTAACTAAATTCGTTTATGGATTTAACCATTTAGTTTTTCAGTCACTGCCTTCAGTTTTGACTGCTTATAGACAAGAACCTAAGATATTGAACTACATAGGGATAAAGGGACCTGAGAGATAGCACAGCAGGTAGGACATTTGTCTTGAACATGGCAGACATGGGTTTGATTCCCAGCATCCCATATGGTCATCTAAGCCTGCAATAAGTAACCCCTGTCTTGCCAGGTTTTTCCAAAACCAAAAAAAAAAAAAAGGTTAGGGTGAATTTTATGAAATAATTTTTGACTAATGGAGCAAGTGTGCCGTGATTTCTTTATCCACGCATCTGTTCTTGAGTGAAATGAGTCAGAGAGAGAGAGAGAGGAACAAACATAGAATGATTGCACTTATTTGTGGGGTCTGAAATAAACATAGCATGAGAATAATACCCAAAGACAATAGAAATGAGGACCAAGAGAAATGGTCCATGGTAGAAAGCTTGCCACAGAGTAGAGGGAAGACAAGGTGTAATTAGAACAGAGAAGGGACCACTGTTATAATGATAAATGGAGATTATCACCGAACAAGAACTGGGTGTTGAATGGAAGTAAAGTGATATCACTATATCCTTTTAATCACAGTATTGCAAAACCATGTTGCCTAAAAGAAAATGTGTCTGCCATAAAGGCAGGTAGGAAGGGGTAGGAACTTGGGAGAGTCAAACTGGAGACAAAGTATATTGATGAAGAGATGGGTGTTGGAACATTATATGGCTGAAATTCAACATAAGCAATTTTATGGTCATGTATCTTATAGTGACTCAATTTTTTTAAAGTAAGGGAAACAAGTAATCCAATTATGGTTAAGAGCATAGATATTTGGTTTTTAAGTAGCTTAGCCAATAGGCATGATAATATGAAAGATACAAATAAAGAAAGTCAGAAAAGAAATAATTATTGAGCTCATCTATATAACAGGTATTTGGGTAGGTGCTCTCCTATGCATGTGCTCACTCTGTGAGAAATATGGTATATAAGCTGCCTCCTGGACACTAACATCTAACATGAACATATACAAATATCTTCAGACTTTATTGTTTTACTTCAATTAAATTCAGTTTAGCTCCATCCAAGATTTCACCTCTTACAGCTCCACAGCAAGTCCCACTTTCAAATTTTTTGAGTACTGGTAACCTTACAGAGAGGAAATGGCTTAATGTCCTTAGGAACAGGTTGCCCAAACACTAAGACTTGAGTATAAGGAATGAGGAGCTTGTTTGAAAGATGAAAAATAACCCTTTAAACTTCCCACCTCTCTAAATAATTAAAAACAAAATAAGACAGCGTTGACTTCTTAGTAATTTTTTCCATGGGCATAGTTACTCAAGTCTCCAGTTCAGATGTTAAAAAAAAAAAAAAAGAAATTCCAGGAGTTGAAACTATTTGCCTAAAGCAAACAACGAACAGCCAGGAATGTTTGTGATTTAGCAAAACCTTGCGCCAGTTTTAATTGTTCCACTAATTAGGCTTGGAAATGTTGGCATTTTTTGCCCTGAATCCTCAGCAGCTGTCACACACGTTTAGAAGCAAAGCAGGCCATGTCAGGGGATATTTGTGAGTATAGCTATAAGTGGAACAGAGAAACTTTGGTGAGATTTGTTGCTCTGCATTATAAATGAGTTGCTGTGTGCCAAGTGTCATCCGCTTCTCTTGCTTCCTCTGTTGACATCTGTGCTTTTAGTTGGCAAGGAAATCACTTGATCCAGCTGGGGTCATTAGATGAAAAACTTAAAGCCAACTGGCATGTTTATTGGGCATATTTTATGGCAGTCTCTCTGGCAGCTGACAGGGGATTACTGGGTGATTCTGGTCTGTTGTGTTTCCACTTAACAGAGGCTATGAAAGAGAATCTAGCCCAAAATTTGATGTGTTGATTACAGAAACAAGAATGTATTGAGGCATCTTGGTCCATTACAATAGTAAAGTTTGTAGGGCACTTGCCTTGCATGCAGAGAACTTGGATTCAATTCGCTGCATAAAGTTTCCTGTGCACTGCCAGGAGTAATTCCTGAGTGCCTAACCGATAGTAACCCCTGAGCACTTCCAGGAGTGGTTTAAAAATAATAAAAAATATGAATTGGAGCTGGAGCATTAGCACAGTGGGTATGGTGTTTTGCTTTGCATATAAACAACCCAGGTTCAATCCTCAGCATTCCCTGTGGTACCCTAAGCCTGTCAGGAGTAATTTCTGACTGCAGAGCCAGCAGTAACTCCTGAGTGCTGCCCGATGTGGCCCCAAAACAAGCAAAAATTAGTGAGGCATCTATTTCTTTGAATTCCAAGTCAACTGTTTTGTTTTTAAGTTTGAGTAGTCACAAATACTGGTTTTCCAGTGAACAGGGTATTCGAGGTGCCCAGTCTTTCCTGCTCTGAAATATTTGATTAGTCTCTCCTTTGAACCACATGTAAGACTCTTGTTTTTCTCCTCTCTGCCAGCATTTATGATGGATTCCCAAGTTCAATGTTGAGCCAATGCTTGGCTTGATTGTTTTCAGGTCTGCCCTCATTGATCATGGTGAGAGAGCAATTATTGTCAGGCTTTATAACTTTGTAATTTTCTAAAATATCTAATCCAATCAAAAAATGGGGAGAAGAAATGGACAAACACTTTGACAAAGAAGAAATACAAATGGCCAAAAGACACATGAAAAAATGCTCCACGTCACTAATCATCAGGGAGATGCAAATCAAAACAACTATGAGGTACCACCTCACATCACAGAGAATGGCACACATCACAAAGAATGAGAATAAACAGTGTTGGTGGGGATGTGGAGAGAAAGGAACTCTTATCCACTGCTGGTGGGAATGGAGTCTAGTCCAACCTCTATGGAAAGCGATATGGAGATTCCTCCAAAAACTGGAAATCAAGCTCTCATACGATCCAGATATCCCACTCCTAGGAATATACCCTAGCAACACAAAAATGCAATACAAAAACCTCTTCCTTACACCTATATTCATTGCAGCACTATTTACCATAGCAAGACTCTGGAAACAACCAAGATGCCCTTCAACAGACAAATGGCTAAAGAAACTGTGGTACATATACACAATGGAATATTATGCAGCTATCAGGAGAGATGAAGTCATGAAATTTTCCTATACATGATGTACACGGAATCTATTATGCTGAGTGAAATAAGTCAAAGAGAGAGAGAAAAACACAGAATGGTCTCACTCATCTATGGGTTTTAAGAAAAATGAAAGACATTCTTGCAATAATAATTTTCAGACACAAAAGAGAAAAGAGCTGGAAGTTACAGCTCACCTCAGGAAGCTCACCACAAAGAGTGATGAGTTTAGTTAGAGAAATAACTACATTTTGAACTGTCCTATTAATGAGAATGTATGAGGGAAATGGAAAGCCTGTCTAGAGTACAGGCAGAGGTCGGGTGGGGAGGAGGGAGACTTGGGACATTGGTGATGGGAATGTTGCACTGGTGATGGGTGGTGTTCTTTACATGACTGAAACCCAAACACAATCATGTATGTAATCAAGGTGTTTAAATAAAATATTAAAAAAAAAACTTTGTCATTTTTGACTAAAACTCTGAACCTATGAAGATATCTTACCTGTATTTCCTTCTGAATTATTTTAACATAAAATCTAATTTGAAGCTATTTTCTATATGTATGAAAAAAAAGCCTCTCTTAAAAAGTACTTGCAATAGAGGGGTCAGAGCGATAATGCAGCATTAGGGCATTTGCCTTGCTTGCTGCTGACCCAGGACTGATCCGCAGTTTGATCCCCGGGCATCCTAGATGGTCTTCCAAGCCAGAAGCGATTTCTGAGTACATAGTCCTAAGCACAATGTTTATCTCACTGGTCTCTTCTCTCTTTTCATTCCATGTGTTAGTTTAAGCTTTTTGGGTGATGCAAAACTTAGACATTTCTAGCAATATTCTGGGGACTTAGAGTTCCCAATCAGCTAACTGGGAATACTAGAATCCAGTGATGAAATACTGTTTAGGTCCAATAGTACTTGGGTTCACCAGGATCATCAGGCAGTGCTCAGAGATTTCCAGGGCAACCCTGGAAATACTCAGGAAAAAAGGACTTGCAGATTAGAGACTGAACAAAGACTTTTTTCTAGTAATTAGAGAAAGGCCTTACTCTTCAGTTTGGGATTTGAGACCTTATCAAATGCTCCTAAACTTCCCTTTTTAGGTTTTCCTTCATAATTTATTTTGCAAAATAATTTTTCTCAATATATGCCCCAGTTTTGTGTCTTTATATCAAAGATACCTCAGCATTATGGTTTAACCCAACCCTCCCTAAAGCCTGATTTGGTCCCTGGTCAGTCTTCCACAGTATTATTATCATTGTCATTCTGAAATAACTATTGCTATTTATTGAGAGTCAGTGCAAAAGTCATTTGTAAGGGGTTTTAGAGCTCAATCTCTTCAAGCCTGAGGTCCAAGCTAACAAAAGCTGTTTAAGTTCTAACCCTGTTCCACACTGCTACCAGGAAGAGAAAGCAAGTGGACCTTAAAAATCCCAATCTGTCTCTCTCTCCCATACTATGTAAGGACAGGGTACTAAGGTGGTACTGTGCCCAGCCTTGTCCCACATCCAGAATCAGAAGCTCTAACCCCCAAATGTAAGATTGCCACCTTGGGAGCCTGCCCATTATTGCCACCTGCAGTCTGCATTCTCTCTCCAGAGTTCCCTCTTTGGCATGCAGACTTATAGTGTTCTGGAGTGTCTCTGCTTCGCCATGTGATTTTTCTTGTGCCCTTGGACAAGAACCTACCAGCTGTGGGTATTTTCTGCTGACAGTTGCATTCATCTTTATACTTAACTGTTTTCTTCTATTTAATTCACTTTGGCTTACTTGGATTTATTTAACTTTACATTTATTAATCACTTTTCAAATACTAGGGATTCATTCATGTCTCTGGATTTCAAACAAAATATCAATTCTGTTCTACTTCTCAGAATTTTCAGGTGTTTCCTCTTTATTTTGTTTGTTTTGGGCCACACCCAGCAATGCTCAGGGATCACTCCTGGTAGGCTTAGGTCATACAGATTGCCAGCGATCAAACACAGTAGGCCATGTGCAAGACAAGAACATTGCCATCTTTACTGTCTCTTCAGCACTCATCTTTCCATTTTAAATTCACAACTCTATTGCAAGTTTATACAATAAAACATTTGAAAAATATATATCCAATTAAGAATTATTAGCCAAAAATACTTAAGTCCTAACAACTTATTAAGAAACAGAAAAGCAGGATTTTCATAAAGAAATTGTTTGAATCTCAGCATTATTAGTTATCATGCTAATGAAAATTAAAACTTTCATTAAAAGCTCTGACACGTAATGCAGAATTTCTAAAATCAGTAAGATTGAAAATACTCGCGTTACAAAAGAAAGAAGCAACTAGAATGCTCATAAATTTGGATTTTTTTTAAGTTAAGCATGATTAGGATTCTAAATTTTTACTCAAGAAACATGAAAAGACATTTCTTCATGAATACTTATGCTTAAATATTATCCATATGAACCAAAATTGAAGAAAATATTTATCTAATATGGAAGAAATGTATTTTTATGTGTTAGTGCAATACTATATAGTATTATATATTATATAGTATATATAACATGTAGCATTATATATATATATTATAGCATATGTATAAATACTATATATAGCAATATATTCAGCTACATGAAGAAACAGGTAAGTCAAGAAAGCAATGTCCTAAGGAATGAAAGTCAGAGTTTTAAAAGTTCTACTGCATGATCTCATTTCTGTGAAAATCTAGGAAAAGCAGAACTATAATGGCTAAAAGCAAGTCAGTGGCTATCAGCAGTGAAAGAAGTGAGAAAGGATGAAGTACTAAAGGTACAGAAAACTTTATAGAAGTTTATAGAAGAAAACTTTACAGAAAACTTTATAGAGTGTATGGTAATATAAACAACACACCTTTTGGAGGATCACACCTGGCAGACTTAGGGGTTACTTCTGACTCTGCACTCAGAAATTACTCCTGGAAGGCTCCTGAAAGGGAACCATAGAGAATACTGGGAACCGAACTCAAGTTGGCCCCGTGCAGACACTCTATCTGACTGCATGCAGTTGTACTATCACTTCAGCCCTATAACACGCTTTTTTTATGATAGCTATTCAACTGAATTTGTCTGATCCCATCAAAATGTGCCACCCATGATTTCTATTCCGAAAAATCTATTCTAAAAAAGAAATAGTTTATATGTGTGTGGGGGGGGGGGTGAGGTTAGGCAGAATGTGTCCAGGAAGATAATGCAAAGGACTAAAGAGTATGTACTACACTGGTCTGACTTTGATCACCAGAATATATTCCCCATCCCCAAGAGTGATTCCCTGAGCATAAAGACAGGACTAAACCTTTGAATGGGACCTCCAAATTAAAATATCAAAAATATACTAAAAATAAAAATATCAAAAATATATAATTATGTCTAATACAAGAAATGTTATCAAATTATCTATGCATACTTACAAGGTAGATTGCTATGAAGTTACTAAAAATTAACACATTGATAGTATATAAAGGCATACAAAGATATTTTAGGTGATTAAATGAGCAGTATCTCTTCAGTCCTTTTTCTCATCGTATTGATGCTTGTAAGTGTGTGTGAATATAAGAGCATGTATACATCTATTTAGATCTCTATTTTGGTGGTGGATGGGCAAGACTGGAGTCATGCCTAGCAGTGCTCAAGGACTATTATTCCTAGCTCTGTGTTCAGGAATTATTCCTAATGGTATTTTGGAGACCATCTGCAGTGTCAGGAATTGAACTGCTAGTCACATGTAAGGCAAGTACCTTAACCCCTGTACAATCTCTCTAGCCCCTAGATCTCTCTATTTCTAAAAGGTCACTCCCAACCTTAACTGATTATATTTTCTTTTTGCTAGCCTTTGTTTTCTATCTGATTTAAGCATGTATTTCAGTTCAAGTATGAAGGGAAAAAAGATAAAATATGCTCTGTAAGGGACTAAAGAAATAGTACAACAAATCAAATAATTTGACTGTATGTAGTCAAACCAGTTCAATCCTTGGCACCACATATGGTCTTACAAGAACCACCAGGAGCAATTCCTGATAAGAGAATTGTATTAAACCCTGAGCACAGAGCTTTGTACATTAAACCCACTTTTGGGGCCTGAGTGATAGCACAGCGGTAGGAAGTTTGCCTTGCACGCAGCCGTAATGGGACAGACTCAGGTTCGATCCCTTGCATCCCATATGGTACCCCGAACCAGCCAGGAGCAATTTCTGAGAACAAAACCAGGAGTAACCTCTGAGTGCTGCAGCTATGACGTCCCCCCACCAAAAAAAAAAAAAACCCACTTTCTTCACTCTTAATTATTTTCTCTGAATGCCATCCTACAGCAGCTTAGTATACCCAAGAGTATTGAAGAGTTTTGCTTTAATCTCATCAGAGTTATTTAAACACATTTAATTCTTCCATCACAAGTCAAGGAGACACCTAAAAACTTGCTTCAATGCCCTTGAGCTGCAGAAGAAGGAGAATTTTCAGGAGTCTCCTGGGTATTCCATGACAACCCTTCAGAGGAAAAAAAAAAACCTCTAAACAGACATGAAACCTAGTGCCTGGAACACAGTAGGTGCTTAGAAACATTTGATAACTGTGTTTGGTTATAATGAGAATAAAAGCAGGATTTTTCTGGCACATGGGTTACTGTCCTGGCTCAATCTAGGAGGACTTCCTGAGAGCTGAAATTCTTGGGTTTAAAGAAATGTCTGCACATGGCCTCCACCCTTGTTGTGTTTTTACCTTTGAGGTCATTCCAAGACACAAATGTTTCCTGTTGGCCTTTAGGATGCTTTCCATTTCACCAGTTGGAATAATTGTTAAAAAAAAAAAAAAACTTATTTCAGTGTTTCCTAATGTGAAAAAAAATTAAATCCTTATTCAAAATGGAGGCAGAGGTGGCAGGAAAAACAGCACTCGTAGAGGGACTTAGGCAGGGACTTAGAGACTCATGTAGGGACTCATGCAGGGACTCCTATTTCCATCAGCTCATATAACTAGCAGGGAGAAGGGAGATACCACTCTTCCCTTCACTGCTTGTATCCAGTGAAAAACCACCACAACATTGAACTCTAGTTATCTCCAAAAAAATTTTGGTTCAAAACAGCACTCTCCAATTTCCTCCTAAAACCATTTGTCTCTTTGGATGTACCTATAACTTGCTACCAAGTGTTCTAGGTGACAAGTATGCTGCTATTATTGAATAAAGTTGTTTTTCCTGTTACCTCTTCACGAAGGTTCCTATAAACCAAACTTTTCAGTAGTGCTTACTGAACAGGGTTAAGCAATAAACAGGTTGATCCTGATTTTTCTTTTTATTTCTCAATATTCTGGAATCACTAATGCCCAAAACACATTCCTACCTGGCAGTTTCATCTTTCAGTTTTAAGCACAGAGAGTTTTCAATAAAACTGAATCCGTGTGGCTGATCTGTTTGTTTTCCACGCTATCCAATCTTTACTTTGCCAGAACCATCTCACTAGCGTTTCCAGTTAGAAACTTCCAAAAGGCTTATGTATAAGGATAGTAGGACACTCAATCTAGATACAAGTAAAGTAATAGGGGGGAAACACAGTGTGCATAGGAATAATACAGAATCATAAAATTGAAATCAAGAATCTCTATATAAAGTAGGAAAGAGAGGCTGATGTAGGATTGAGATGTTGAATTTAACTATTTTTCTGTCTTGATCGGTTGTGTCAGGTACATGCTCCTTTCTGGGCCTCAGTTTCTCTCTTACTAGGTGATTTGGCTTCTTTTATTTGGGTCACCAAGTTCCTTTCTACCCTAATGTTCAGTGCTTGTCTAATGTTCCCTTCCCAAGGCTCGGGGAGGTGGTCATTTGGCAAGATGCCTCCCCCATCCCTGCCTTGTCTCACTGCTTGTCAGTGTGTGTACAATAACAATAAATAACCTGTTGGTCACAGGAGAGGTATGTATGTGTTGGATCAACTTGATGTGTCTGCTCTCTGCTTTGTGGAGAAGACAGAGAAGTCTTTGATGTTGTGGAATAGATTCCACATTTTGACCTGAGGACCTTTCAACTCCATGTTGGCCCTGTTGCCAAGTATATGAATCAATTATTTTCAATTAAAGAAGCATTTTGTACCCCCTCCAAACTGGCCACAGTTGTTTCATTTTAAAAAGAAAAATAAGTAGAATTGCTAAGATTAGATTTCTAATCTGGAAATGGAAAAAAAATGAGAGGGAAGGAGGAGGATGTGCTGGAGCAGCTCTTCATATACTAATGCTAATTAACAATCAGTTAGGCATAAGCTATGCGAGATAACCAGACTGCGTGTCAATCTGAAATGAAGCTAGATTTTTTGTTTATAAGGAAAATATCAACACAGACATAAGACATTTGTGCAAACTTATATGGCACTTAAAACTATTGAGACCAAGATCTACTCAATCCTGATCCCTGGCTCAACCCTGTCCTCAGGCTCAAGCTTTGTGTATCCCAAAAGACTGTTTATGTTCAAGACAGACAAAGCATTACTCTTGTCTCTTGAGAATTGTTCCTCTTCCACAAATGTGCTATCAAAGATATCCAAAGGCTTTCTTCCTTCCATATTTCTGTAGAATAGAATAGCATTTTTCAAGAATGTGTCTTAAGGAAAGATAATCTTGTCAAATAAATAAAGTGATATAGAAACAAAAAGTTTGAGACGTGCTACACCATCCTTCCTTCTCTTGACATTTGCGTAGAATCTGAAGTGCTCCAACAAGGTTCATACACAATAACTGGTAGTTTTGTTATTGGCCAGGAAGAGCAAAAGACCATGGGCCAAAGGAACACTTTATTCTTCTGTACAAATTGTTCACATTTCCTGATCCCAAGCTTTCTCCATGACTTATATCTCCCAAACACTGCCAACTGGGATAAAATATCTCTATTCCTCTGAGCCATGATATTTGTTTGTACTTTTAACAATTTTTTTAATTTCTTTTCTCTATCATGGTGATGCATAAGTTTGTCTTGTCTATCCTTACTGCTTATATACTGCTAGAGAATAGACTCCTCATACTTCAGGTTTCATCTACCATAAAATACCTTAAACGTGAGATAGAAGCAAAATTGAGTGATTAACTATATAAATTAGTTATACTAAGAGATAGTATTTTCTAAATATCCCTCCTTGATGAAAAATAATGAGAGAATCTACATTAATTCTCAAATTGTTAAGACAAGAACTATATCCAAAGCTAACATTAAAAAATGGAAATATTAATACTAAATTTAATGTAAGTATTTAATCTCTTTTCTTTGTAATCACTAATTTCATTGCAAAAAATAGGCAATCATTATCCCTGCATATTTATATCTGGAGATGTGCTTTGAATAATGTGAGTCATATTAAACTTGACTTTAGAAATAAATGCCAGTTTCAGGGTATTCATCATAAAATAAATTATTATATATATTATATATAGTACAGCAGGTAATACATTTGTTTTGCACACGTCTGATCTGAATAAGATTCTCAGCATCACATATGGTCCCCACAATCCCATCAGGAGTGATCCCGGAGCACAGAAGTCAGTCCTGAATACTGCCCAGTGTGGCCCCTGCCCCAAAAAATATTATTTGTGAATGACAAATGGATTCAATATTCACCTTTTGCGAGTAACAAAAAGTCTCTGAGAAAAATCATATCAAACATTTTGGTGTCAAACTTTGTCAAATGATAATGTCCTAAGACATTTATATCAATGATTTAAAAGTCATCAAATAAGAGGATCACATAGATGATACTTTTTAGGCAACTTTAACTCAATAAAATGGAAGGGCAGCAATGGGAAGATATGAGAAATGAGCATTGCTCTTCAAAAAACAAATATGAATAAGAAACCAACTCCCCAGAGAGTTTCAAAGCCATGATACACTTGACATTTGAGGTCAAACTATCCTTGGCTGTAAAAAATTGTCCTGCGCAGAGTAACAACTAGTTACATACCTACCAGTCTATACTGATAGCACTTCATCAATTTCAACAAGTCAAAATTGTATAGTCATTGCAACTGTACAGTTCAAATTGCATAGTCATTACAACAACTATTTCCTCAGGGACTAAATTGTCCAGAGGAAGACCCCATTATCTTATGGGAAGAGGTATTTTAAAATTATATTGTATACTATATTATACTTTATAATATAGTATAATATTATTATAATGCTATTATATTATATAGTGTATATAATATAAATTATAATAGTTATATAATATAATATGTTATATTATATAATCATACATAATACTATACAGGAAATGCATGAACTCTTGAGTTCATTGTAGACTGAGTTCAAACTTTATCTATCTGATTGGTAAATATTCCCCTATCGAAGAAAAATGAATAAAAACATTTATACCTTATGAGGACTTAAATCAACCACTCAGTATTCACTTATTGAGTTAGTCTTGGTATAACTCTTGACTAGCATGAGGAAATATATACATATGATCATATGTGCAGTTAAAATCTACTTTAACAGCAGAATTAATAGGACTAAATTAAAGTCCCCTTTGCGATGATATACGTATCTCTCTGTTTTCAGTAAGGACCACACTTACTCTTATTTAGTGCAGTAATATGTGCCTCATGACTTGATGTTCAGGTCTAGTGCTTGGGGACTATCAACAGAACTGGGAGTGGGACCATAAAATACCAGAGATGTGGGGCCGGAGAGATAGCCTGGACTTAAGGCATTTGCCTTTCATGCAGAAGGTCATTGGTTCAAATCCCGGCATCCCATATGGTTCCCCGTGCCTGCCAGGAGCGATTTCTGAGCGTGGAGCCAGGAGTAACCCCTGAGCACTGCCGGTGTGGCCCAAAAACAAAACAAACAAACAAACAAAAAAACCCAGAGATGTTACTCAGGACGTTGTACTTGATAGGTATGTGCACTACCACTTGAGCTATTTCCCTGATGCCTGCTCCTCTAATTTCAGATGAAAATAACCAGAAAACGGTATGACCTATAAACTTCTACTTAGTAAATAAACTTGGGTTAAAATGTCACATCTTGACTTTTTGTCAAAAACAAGGAACAATACCAAATATCAGATAACTACTAATTACAGTGTAAGACAGACTGAAAATGGTGGAGACCTTTAGAGAGAAAGGAAACTCAAAAAGTTCTGGAGAGACTCAAGCCAGGCTTTGATGATCTCAGGTGGCTCCCAGTGAGGGTTGGCAGGGTCATTCTGGTATCTTTCCCATGGCCTTCGTTCAAGCTGGAAAGGACAACAGTGGAGACAGAGAGGCGGGGAAGCATTTCATATGAGCCAGAGACAGAGTTCATGAATGGAAAAAGTAAAAATGAAAATTGAGGTATTTTTCAAAAGCACTTCAAAGAGTCCCAGATTGCCTTCTTCCTGGGCACTGTCTACACTTCTGTTCTTCAACCTTCAACTACAATCTCCACTAGTCAGACACACACACAGAAACACACACACACACACACACACACACACCTAAAGAAGGTCCTTAAGAGTAGTTTTCTAGCAGTGAAAGATACCTCCCCCAAATTTAGGAACACTTGGGGTTATCTAGCATCATAATTCAAATTGTAAATTTGGACAGTTCTCTCACACAGAAAGTTTAGGAACAGAAACCGTCACTGTGTTCCTAAAACTGAAGCTTTCATCACTTCTTTCCCTTTAGTATTTGATCTTGAATATTAAAATGAACTAAATTCCTTCCATCTTGCACAAACTCAATTTTCCCTCAGTGTCAAGGGATGAGTCTGGCATCAGTGAATGGATTATGTAAATCATATGAGTGAATATCTGATTATATGGTTGGAGATAAAAGTGGAATTAGTCCAATACCAAAAAATAAATAAGTAAGCCCCAAACATGACAATATTATCAAGCTTACAAAAGATCTATAGTCTAGACATTTTCATGAAAGAATAAAGCCAATTCACTAATATGTTCAGCTTTTATGAAAAATTGTTTGGAACAAAGAAAGAGCAAGAAAGAGAGAGAAGACATACATCATCTGATTGATCTCTTAGAAATGAAGATGATAGTTCTAATATATGTATGTGTACATATGTGTGGAGGCAGAGAAAAGGCAAAAGCTCAAAAAGGGAAGACAGATGTTAGTTCTAGAAGGAAGACATTAAAAATGCAGATAGACTATCTAGCTGAAGTATGAAACATTGTATCTTGAAAAGGAAATGCATTTGGGACAAATTCTACCACCACCACTAAGAAAATAAAGAGGGAGCAGGAGAAATAGTACAGCAGGTAGAACACTTATCTTATTCAGAGCAGACTTAGGTTTGACTGCCAGCATCCCATATGGTCCCCCAAGAGTGCCTAGAGTAATTCATGAGTACAGAGCCAGAACTAATTCCTGAGTACAGCCACAAGTAGTGTGAAAACAAAACCAAAACAAAACAAATGAAAAAACAAGATAAACATATTAATATTTTAAATTATACATATTTTATTTTCTCGGGCATTTTTCACACAAAACAGACCCATAAGGCACAAGGGCAATTTTTCCCCACTGGCCATACCTTATAAATGTGTTTACTTAGTACCAGTTACTGATTTATCTTTTTAATAATAGAATTTTACTTATATGAAGAAGGGTGACGGTAAGAGAAATAAAGACCCAGAATATGTGGAAGCATTATACTGTCTGTTTCAGATACTATTTCCAGCTCTTGCCTTTGTGCTGTGATGACACAGCCGTCAGAAGTCAACATTTTGTTTTGTTTTGTTTTTTGGACCACACACGTTTGATGCTCGGGGATTACTCCTGGCTAATCGCTCAGAAATCGCCCCTGGCTTGGGGGGAATCATATGGGATGCCAGGAGATCGAACCGTGGTCCTTCCTTGGCTAGCCCTTGCAAGGCAGACACCTTACCTCTGGCGCCACCTCACCGGCCCCAGAAGTCAAAATATTTTCAAAGGACTCTATAAGTTGTGGTCATTCACCCAGTGAGACATCAATAATTTTGGAGGCAAATATAATAGGAAGCTTGGAAGGTGAACATTCTTTACCCACTGTGAGAGCAACCCATGAGCATGGTGAGAGCTTCAGTGAGAAAAAGAGATGTTATTCTATTGAACAACTATCTATAAAAGTTATTCTGTAATTTTTATTGTTGTTGTTTTATTTTGAACAACCTCTGGTGTTACTACAGGCTCTATGCTCAAAAATCACTGAGTTGCTAGGGATTGAATGCAGGTTGGTTGCATGCAAGGAAAATCTGCTCTGCTATTGCAGCCGCCCCCTAAAAACCATTCTTCTAAATTTAATTAGGAAGTAATTAGGGAAATAGAAAATCACATGATTAATATTATGAGCTTATTTGGGATACTCCAGAGACTCCCAGAAATAGCTAAAGGGAAGTGGAATGGCAGAACTACAGTTGAAAATAGGGATTTTGCAGATACAATCACAAATGGTTAAATTTTAATTAATCACACTAAGCTGATTAAATTTTAGTTGATATTCTTCTTGTGATTTCATGAGTGCAGACAAAGCATAAAGATCAGAAAAAAATTGGTTTTCTGAGTGCACCAGCCAAAGAAGACCCCAGAAAACATAAGCTCTCCAAGGCCCAATCCAGAGGTAGGCTTCTCTGAGCCCACAAACACTGTGGGCTGTTCCTGCCTCTGTTTGGGCACAAAGGGGACACTGTAAAGAGCAGCACTTTCATTTTTACCTGATTTCTGTTTCTTGTGGGCACCAGCCAAGAAGAATCCAGCAAACATAAGCACTCCAGGGCCGATCAAAGAGGTAGGCTTGTCTCTACCCACAAAGGGAGGAAACAGAAGAGCATGGCCACTCTGCTTCTCTCCATGACCACAACATCTTCTAGTCTATGAATCCCATCACAATACGTAGTAAAAACCACACAACAAACTTGTCAATGGGGAAACAAAGCAAGACAACAGCATGCATAGAGAATAAAAATGACAGCTCTCATGACTCAAAAAATACCAACCACCTAATTAGCCTCTCAGATAAGGAGTTTAGAATAGAAATATGGAGGATTCTAATAGCACTCAAAAAAAGCATAGATCGAGCTGAACAGAACACAAAGATAGAAATCAGAAAACTCCAAAATGAAAAAACAGGACTGAAAACTCAGTAGATGAAATGAAAAACTCAATGGAAAGTCTCTCCAACAGAGTCATAGCAGCTGAGGACAGAATCAGTGAGCAGGAAGATGAGATGCAAAACAACTCCATACAGCAGAAGAGACTGGGAAAAAACCTTAAAGCAAATGATCAGACAATGGAAAAATACTTTCAACAAGATGGGAATGAAAGGAACCTTTCTCAATATAGACAAGGCCATCTACCACAAGCCAATGGCAAATATTATCCTCAATGGAGATAAACTAAAAGCCTTTCCTCTAAAATCTGGTCCAGACAAGGGTTCCCTCTCTCAACACTTCTTTTTAACATAGTGCTGGAAGTTCTTACCATAGCGATAAGGAAAGAAAAAAGATATCAAGGACATCCAGATAAGAAAGGAAGAAGTCAAGCTCTCACTGTTTGCAGATGACATGATACTATATCTAGAAAACCCTAAAGACTCTGTGAAAAAGGTTCTAGAAACAATAGATTCATATAGCCAAGTGTCAGGCAACAAAATTAAAATGCAAAAATCAATGGCCATCTTGTGCACCATAATGATAGAGAAAAAATGGGCATTAAAGAAATAATCCCATTCACATTAGTGCCACACAAACTCAAATATTTTGGAATCAACTTAACTAAAGATGTGAAGAAACTATACAAAGAAAACTACAAAACCCTGCTTCAAGAAATAAAAGAGGACACAAGGAAATGGAGACACATACCCTGTTCATGAATTGGGAGGATTAGTAACATTAAAATGTAAATACTCCCCAAGGCATTGTACAGATCAAATGCAACCCCTCTAAGTATGCCCAGAACATTCTTTAAAGAAGTTGATCAAGCACTCCTAAAATTCATCTGGAACAAAAAAACGCTCATATAGCTAGAGCAACCCTTTAGAAAAGGAATATGGGAGGCAACACTTTTCCCAATTTTAAACTATATTGCAAAATTATAGTCATTAAAGCAGCATGGTATTAGAAAAAAAAAAAAGACAGAC
>NC_064849.1:97945499-97955499 GCF_024139225.1 Suncus etruscus | reverse complement strand
CTACTGACAAACTAACTCAAACTGGCTTTAAAATTTAAACCATAAAATCCAAGAAAGGTCCTTGTCATGGATAATGTCAATCATATTTTGGGTATGGTACCCTAAGTACAAGCCCCAAAGCAAAAATCAGTTAAGTGGAATCAGCCAAAGAAATCATTCATAAAGTGGAAAGTCCCCCATTTGAAATGGGAGAGCCTGTTTGCCAACTATGGATCTGATAGAGGGTTAATATGTGAAATTGTGAAAAACTCACACAACTCAGTATGTTCTGGAGATTCCTGAAACAGACCACACACCACGTCTCCTCCACCTCCCTGCACTGTCAACAGGAGAGAGGGGGGGATAGCTTAAGACCTGCATCTGGACTGGAGGAATTAACCGATTTCTTAAAAGGCTTGATGAACCTTGATGAAGGTTCATGATGAAGGTAGGTCATGAATGGCTTGATGATTGGGGAGCAGAAAACAACTTTTGTCCTATCTGGTGCTTTGGGCATCCACCACCTTTGGTTGTCCATCCAGGTCCTAAGAGAAGGTTCTGGAATGGCCACTCTAAGGTGGCTGCAGAGAGGGGATTCAGGGAGGCCCACTTCAGGCATCTTTTCTCCTACACACCCTGCAGACATGTCAATGACACCCTCCTTCCTCTTCTTTCCCATCTTCTTAATCCACCATCCTTCTAGAAAGGTGAAGTGGGGTGTGATTTGCAAGGCATGGGATCCTTTTAATAAATATTAAATAATGTTGTTTTTTTTTTAATAAAATCAACAGAAGAAATAGCCTGGGCCCATGACTCTCAACTGCCATAATTAGCAAACATCACCCAAATGGCCTTGGATTTTCAGGGTTCTAAGTCCTGATCCTTTGTCCAGCCCAGCTAGGGCCAAAGACCCACCAGTGATCCCTGGAAAAAATTCAGCATGGGGAAAATAGTTTTCTGTTCACTAACTTTAAATGACTATTTAGCGTTTCTTTTTTACATTAAAAAAAGTGACAATCAACCACAAGACTTAAATTCTTCCCTCAACTATTTTTCCAGTTAGACCAAAATTTTTTTATACTGGGAATTGAACCAGAATCTTATGAATGCAAATAATCAACATCTCCAGCACCAATTCAAAACTATTTTGTTTTTATTTTTAAGCTATTTTTCTGTCCAGTGATAGTTGTTGTAGACATCTTGAAATACATTTACTAACATCACTACCTCAAAAATAAAATAGGAGGTCCACATTCAGATTTTATTTAATGTACCAGCAAAATAGCATGTAGATTTTTAGACCACAAATTTGGTCTTTTTACTGTTTGATAAATAAGTGTCTTTAAATCTAATTGGGTTCTGCTCTGATGCTACATATTTTACTTTTTGCTTTTAAAAAGATTATTCTTAGGAGTCGTAATGAGGGAAGCTCTCCCGGGGTGTTTGGGGGTTTGAATTCTGTCCTCAGGGTTTCACTGCAGGCAGAATAAAATAAATAAATAATTCTTAGAAAAAGTTACATAGATTTCAGTAGGTTGTCAGAGATTCCCACATATAAAGTCAGTGTTGGCAGGGATGTGGAGAGAAAGGAACTCTTATCCACTGCTGGTGGGAATGGCGTCTAGTTCAACCTTTATGGAAAACGATATGGAGATTCCTCCAAAAACTGAAAATCGAGCTCCCATACGATCCAGCTATACCACTCCTAGAAATATACCCTAGGAACACAAAAATACAATACAAAAATCCCTTCCTTACACCTATATTCATTGCAGCACTATTTACCATAGCAAGACTCTGGAAACAACCAAGATGCCCTTCAACAGACGAATGGCTAAAGAAACTGTGGTACATATACACAATGGAATATTATGCAGCTGTCAGGAGAGATGAAGTCATGAAATTTTCCTATACATGGATGTACACGGAATCTATTATGCTGAGTGAAATAAGTCACAGAGAGAGAGAAAAACGCAGAATGGTCTCACTCATCTATGGGTTTTAAGAAAAATGAAAGACATTCTTGCAATAATAATTTTCAGACACAAAAGAGAAAAGAGCTGGAAGTTCCAGCTCACCTCAGGAAGCTCACCACAAAGAGTGATGAGTTTAGTTAGAGAAATAACTACATTTTGAACTGTCCTAATAATGAGAATGTATGAGGGAAATGGAGAGCCTGTTTAGAGTACAGGCGGGGGTCAGGTGGGGAGGAGGGAGACATTGGGTGATGGGAATGTTGCACTGGTGATGGGTGGTGTTCTTTACATGACTGAAACCCAAACACAATCATGTATGTAATCAAGGTGTTTAAATAAAAAAAAATAAATGCAAACTTTCTTAAATAAAAAAAAAAGTCAAGAACTTCAGAGCCACACAGCTTGGTGGGGGTCTCATTTCGGTGTCCTGGACATCATTAGCAGAATACATTCTTTCTCTTCTTCTGCAGATCTTATTTGTCCTTCTCTTAGCCAATTCATTCTCTCTTGAGCCTTATTCCATACCAATCCTCACTCTTAGGTACCTCTCTAAACTCCATTGCTGATAACCCTAAAATATGAACTACAAGTGTAAGCATTGCTCATTCTACATGTAAATTGTGACCCTTTCTAGGGTTATGGGAATGTGTCTGTGCAGGACAGAAAATCTCTCCTAAGAGCTAAAGAACGAAGCAAAAGCACAAAGCTCATTATGTTGGTGGACTAGCAGGCAGTGGGTTCATTTAAGGGCAGCGTCCAGCTACTCTTCCATCTGCTCTGTGGTCGATCCCCAACTAGGCTGGGAGCCTGGGTCTAGTTAAGTCAACCACAGAGTTCTTCAGCAAGTTGCACTCTTTAATTGCCACATGGAAGCACTAACCTGGAATT
The DNA here is from genome assembly GCF_024139225.1 of Suncus etruscus. Classification (NCBI taxonomy): domain Eukaryota; kingdom Metazoa; phylum Chordata; class Mammalia; order Eulipotyphla; family Soricidae; genus Suncus; species Suncus etruscus. The sequence continues at coordinate 97,952,656 of NC_064849.1, read as the reverse complement.
AAGCACTTGGAGGAGGCCTTTCAATTAACTTTCAGCCTGAGTTCGCAGGGCTATTGATTTTGTAAATGACAGCCTACCAGATTTTTAAAAGTTAACATGAAAAATTATATTGTCTTTGTGGGTCAAAGTGTGGCTGACTCATCAAAAAATGGTGCCACTGGGCTGAAAGACCTCTAACCCTTTAAAAGGCTCCTTGGCATTAAAACTAAGTCCTTGTATTTTGCTTTGCTTTTTGCCTCTCTTTTCTTTTGTATTCCCTTCCCTACAGCTTTCTCTGGTCTCTCTTTAAAGTGGCAAGTTAGGAATTTTCTTTAAACAGTGGCTTGCCCTGGGGTTTGTTGTCTGTTTCATAAAACAAATGCATTTTCTAGGGCAGCCTGGTTCTGGGCTTTGGAGAATGGGAACTAGGAATCATTTGCTAAAAATTCAAGGATATAAAATGCAGCTAAAGCTATAAGGTTCTCTGGGAGCTTTGATTCAATATGTCTGGCAGTACTTAGAATTGGAAATTGCTATCCCAGCCCATTTTTGGGTGTGAACCCTGTTTTCTTGGGACCCTGATGTATTCCAAGGAGGACAGTGCTGTCTTTGACAGAACTGAACTGTGGCCTAAAGACCAGTATGTCTGACATTTTAATCTACAATTCCAATAATAGATAAGAGTTTGCAGGGACAGACAGACAATGCTGGTCAGAAGCCACAAACTGTTTCATAGTTGTGTGAAGAGTGGAAGGGACGTGGATCTGTCCCAGTCCAGGTAGCCCATTCTACTCCCTTCACTATCCCCATGTCAGCAGACTTCAAAACATGAACAAACCTCTGTTTTATCAATTGGAAAGGAAAATGTCCACAACTATAATGATGCAGCAAAAAAATTAAAAGGTGGGGAATACCAGTAAAGGCAGGGTTTGTTTTCTGCTCAGATGCACTGCATTATTATATTATTATATTTTGAAAATTATATTTTTTATGTTTGGTGAACTTGTTCTAAAAATAATAGTCTCCAAGATTGTGTGTGTGTGAATTTCTATGCAGGGCTAGGAGGCACTGGAGACACACACACACACACACACACACACACACACACACACACACACACACACACACACACAGTGATGCTTCTCCATCAGCCTGATCAACAGATTAAAGTAAGGGTCCAAGGATATGCTGCTACTCTTGAAGACTACTGGGCTAGGAGTTCCCAGCACCATCATGGTGGTGGTGGGGGTCTCCAGAACCTAGCCTAGCTGTGCTCAGGGGCTTCCAAAACTGCACCTAGTAATGCTTGAGGGACCATATCATGTTGAGAATTGAACCAAGATTAAACATGTGCTGCTACGCATGTGCTCTCTCATGCCCATGAACTATCTCCTGACCCCATCTCAGAGATTCTTAAGTGATTCACTTAGAATAACAAATGTTCTTGCTTGTTTTGCTTTGTTTGTTTATTTTTGGGTTTTTGGCCACATCTGGCAGTGCTCAAGGCTTAGTACTGGCTCTACATTGAGATCGTTCCTGATGCATCTTGGAGAACCAAATGTAGTACTGGGGTTCAAATTCATTTCTGACATGTGTAAGGCAAGTGTTTACCTGCTATACTATCTGTTTGGCTCTGAGAGCACACAAAAATTATGAGAGATAATTGAGAGCATAACCCTCTGAGGTCCCCAATCTTTAGAATGAGAAAATAATTCAGTGGAAAAACCTCGATTTGTAGATGTTAGCTAATAGATTACAAACATAAGGTAAATCAGAGTCATCTTATTTTAAATCCTGATCAGAACTATAACTTGGTCTAACTGGCAATAAAAGTCATTAGGACTTTTTGAACAGTGGATGATATGAAGTAATATTTGGGGGCATAAAGTCATTTGGCAGAAATAAAACAGTGATATGTACTGCAGGAGTAATATGTTGCATTGTATGTGTGCTTCTCTGGGATCTATCCCCCGAGCACGCGCGCGCACACACACACACACACACACACACACACACACACACACACTGCCAAAAAAACAAAGATAATATTTCAGAATCACTGTTGAATTTCTTGCTTGTTTTGTTTGGGGCTCCTGTGTGAATAGTCTCTCTGTCCAGTGTCTGATCCTATGAGTGGGGATTCTTTGTGAATCCCCAAACTATCTTAAAAGTTATTCTTGCTTGTTTTGAAAACATGGGGTGTTTTCAGCAGGATCCTAGAGGACTTTCATTTCCCTCTTTAGACAGGTACTATTTTTATCCTCTTTTATGAAAGAGAAAAGATGCCAAGAAGAAAGAAAGAGTGTTTCTGAAGTTTCAAAGACTACAGAAATAAGAATGATGTCAGAGGTAGAGTCCGTGCAAGTACAGGACAGAGACCAAAGGTGAGACCCTTTCTGAGTTCAGGACCTCACAGTAAATAGGATCCACACTCCAAGAATTCCACCCTCGATTCATGCCATCTTGTGAGAGAAGGGGCTCCCCTTCTCATTTTGGCCTGGAGCCACACACAATACCTAAGTGTTTCTGGACTGCAGGTCTGTTTTCTGAGACACTTCTCATGTTTTCTGAGGAACTATAATGGTTTGGGAATGTGGACTGAGGGAAAATGATACTTTAGATATTAGACTGGAAGTCACACATCTCCTGAGACCAAGCCATCTTCAGCCTCAACCTTCAGGTGCCCTTTTAACTGGGTTGGGCTTACTCTAGTAGAACACAGTCACCCATGTATTGTGCCAGTCCTATGTGGCCGAGTGTCCCAGGTGAGCTCACATACAGGCCACATTTATAGGATTCTTGTACCCTACAAAACCAACTGTTCTTAGAGTCAGAAACCTAGTGGGCCCAGGAGCTGGTTTCATTCTCTACAGCTGCTGTCTCAATCTGTCATCCAACACTATTCTCACTACTTTGCATTTGTCAGATATATGGAGTCTTATAGGGCAAAATCAAGATTCCACCAACCACAGAAGATGGATTAAAATGGCACTGAGGTAACAGAACCTCTAGATTCACAAAGACTGACTTCACCATAAGTCCTACCTCAGAATCTGTGCAGATACTGAGACCTCTAAACACAGAGCTCTGATTGTATCACCCTGGACAGAGCAGAAGTCTTCCACACACCAAAAAAAAACAAAACAAAACAAAACAAAAAAAACACCACCGGGAGAGTAATAATCCTGAGCAAAGAGCTGATCCCATGACACTATACTCCTAGGACGGAGAAACCCCATATCGCATAGGGCAAGTGAATTCCTTTTCGAATGACCCCAATATTTACTGTGCCAGGGCAGGAGGGAAAAAAACAAAAATACAAAAAACACAAAACCTTGGACATTATATATATATATATATATGTATATATATATATATATCTTACCTTCATTTATTATAGTTATTATTATTTTTATTTACCTAGCTATTTTGGTCGATTTCTCTGTTTGGATGTGATTATTGAAATTGTTGTCCCCAATTATTCTTATTTTTTTTTCTCTCTTCCTTTCTCTTCTTTCGTTTTGTGCTACGCCATGTTTCTTATTTCAAGACCACGGTGTGTTTTTTGTTTTTTTTTTGTTTTGTTTTGTTTGTTTGTTTCTTATTTTTTTTATTATTTTTTTAATCTGTTTTTTGTGGTGCCTATCGATATAACCGGAGTTTGTGGTGCCTATCGATATAACCGGAGTCCTCACTGGATATTTGACACTTCTTTTGGTACTGGTGGAGTGTTTCACCTTCTTGTTCTCATTCACTTCCCAAATTGATGATGAGAACCTCTAGAAGGATTCTACCCATTTTCGGGGTATTAGACTCTTACCCCAGTTTATTTACTTTCTCTTTTTCAGGCAAAACCACGTAACTTGAACTAGCTAGCCCTGCCCCCAATTACAGGGGGAAATAAGGGAGGCATCAAGACCAAACTGATGCAAGACTACTAAGTAGTAGGTTAGATACAGAGGGGACCACATATTCTAGCCGCCCTGAGGGTGAGGGAAGAGGAAATGGGAGGTAGGACAAAAACGGAGGGTTAGGGAGGACAATTTGGGGATGGGAAGCCCCCCTGATTTTATGTAAATATGTACCTAAAATATTATTGTCAACAATATGTAAGCCACTATGATCAAAATAAAAATTATATATTTAAAAAAAAAAAAGATTTCTGGAGGTTGGTCGGGAGAGAATAATTTCCCTGCCTCTTTGCTTTCTGATGGTTGCCTACAGTTTCTTGACTTTTTGGCCTCATCACTTCTATCTCAGCTTCTGTATGACTACTTCGGCTTCCCCTTTCTGAAAACACTTAAGCCCACATAGGCAATTTAGTGTTCAGAGCTCTTTCTCTATCTGTGCTCAGTAGTGGCTCCATATGCCCCATAAAGCTCAGGGCACCATATGTAGTATCAGGTATTCAAACCCAAAGTAGAAGTGATAGAAGACAGGAGAGAATCTGTAAATCTTACTATTGTTGCAACCAACACCCCATCCCACACTTTCCAGTTGCTCTAGTTCATTGATTTGTCAATGTTAAGTTTGTCACTGCCTCACAATCTACGTTCTACTCAGGCTCTCAAGAGCCTTTGTTTATGAGGCCTAAATGTATTGATATTTACTGGATTAAAAATAAAAACTAAAATTAAAAATATATTTATTAAAAATATTAACAGTTCTATTTCATATTATCACAAGTAATATATCTTTCTTGATAAAAAAATAAAGTCACTATTCTCCAAAACCAAGGACAATGTAGTGAACTAGCATAGTTTTGCATTTTTGCAAATTTCTTTATTTTTTCTTTTTTTTTTTTTTGCCCCCAGTGGGTTTTTTGGGAGGGATGAGAGAGATGAGAGAGAGAGAGAGGAGGGGTAGTGGAAAGGGAGAGGTAGGGAGAGAAAGAGGGAGAGAGAAAGGAGTGAGAGGAAGGAGAGAGAGGGAGAAAAAAGGAGAAGGAGGGAGAGAGAGGGAGAGGGAAAGCAGGAAAGGAAAGAGAAAAGAATAAGGGAGAGGGAGGGAGAGAGAGAGGGAGAAGGGGAGGGAGAGGGAAAAGAGAAAGAAGTGAGTGCAAATTTCTTTAAAGTCTGACTTAATAAAAGACATCTGGATTCTCACAACTGCTTCTGCGTCCAATCTGTTGTAATAAGTTGTTTTGGTTAAAGCATTAAAATAAAATCCAGCCCCATACAGATGTATAATTAGAAGAGTGGGAGCATTTTAATGGCCTTTTTACATAATTGCGGATGTTTTTCTTAGTGCCTACCCAAACTTTACAAGTGGGTGTTTATCAAGATTAACTGTAATGTGGCATCTGAAATAACATGAATATTTTGTTTTTATTTTGGGGGGTTGTTACAAAATTTATTGTCTTTCCTCACTTGGAACGAATCTTTTACTCCTGCACAAATTTTGAAGCAGCATGCATTCTTCATTTGGGTGATATTGATTCACAGTTTTACAAAATTTCCTGGCATCCACACATTTTGTTATAAAGTATTTGAATGTTGTATTTTTTATCTCAACACTGAGCACTCTGAAAGCTGAGTATTAAATAAGTACTTAAGCTCTCATTATATGATCATAAATTTTCTCCCCACAATTAGTTTTGTCTAAAAATTTGAATTTTTGTTATTGCATAACTTATGCCACCTATTAATTGTTCTCTTTAAATCGACAGACTCACTTTCTTCAGAGGAAGTCGGAAGGATGGGGAAAGTGTCTGCCAAACACCTCTATTCTGAATAACCATTGCTTGTCAATCATTCTGTCAAGTCAAAGAGGTATTCTGTGAAAAATGCAGTTAGTTCAGCTTGTCAGTGAAACCATTTATTGCACAAGTATTTTTCCTAACACAAGCAATGTGTTAGCTTACAGCAAAAATGCTTTAGATATACTTTCCATTTTACTGCAGAAATTATTACAAAGATATTCTTATATGAAATTGAATCATTTCTACCTGTTGTTTTAATCAAGCTGAGTCTGGCATCCACCTAGAAAACACTTTTATTGTTAGTTTGTAAATTTTTTTACTGTTATATTACTGTTATTTTGTATACAAAAAAATCTATGACTTGCATACACAATACCATTGATTCTACCAAGAATAGTCTGATGTCCATGGGAAAACTTAAGTAATTCAAATGATGTCAGATGATGAACAGATATCTTGTTAAAATAAAATGTGGAAACCAAGGTAATACTGAGAAACAAAACTCAGATAAGAGAATGTAGCTGCATACTAGGTGTGGACGGTTCTGAAATTCAGTGCCCATTGGACTTTCAAAGGAGTAAGGTGGGCAGAGGTAGGCAGAGGTAGGTAGGTCAAGCTATTAGTCTGTAAAGTTAAAATAAGAATCATCCTCTAACACCCTGACGACTTGGAAATAGCAACAACCTAATTTCAGGGAGACTTTCCCTGCCATCTAACAATGAAACGAAATCAGAAGACACTCCATGACACCTGATTTCAACGTAGGATCTGTGCAAAACCAAGTTCTCTAATTACTTATCTCTAATAGCATGACTTCGGCAACCGTGATTGAGGAGAACTTTTCCTGGGACCATGAAGAAAGACTTTGTGGTTAGACAACTTAGTATGCCTGGAGCCTGCAGTTGGTTTTATGGCAGATTGCTTCACGGGTAGGGACACCCTGTTTTCAGGCCAAAGATTTTTTTTCTTTCTATTTCCCCCAACTTTTTCTGTGCTTATGCAAAAACTGCCACCCCTTTTTAATTTTTTAAATAGGGACTTCTGCCTTTTTAATAGAAACTTAGGATACAAATTACTTTACCTCATATTTCTGCATTTTTCTAAAATTAAGAAAGGGGGAGAAAGGATTGAAGGGCAGTGGTCTCAAGTGCATTAGTCGAGATAAAAAAAGGTCAGAACTAAATATCCAAGCCAAATTCAACAATAGAATCAAGAGACCCAAACTATAACAATCTAAACTTAAAATGAGCATGTTATACTGGCAGGCTAAGAGGTAGGGGGAGTGGTATAGGATGTATTTATGGAACACTGGTGGAGGGAGGTGGGCATTGGTGGTAGGATTGGCCTTGATACATTGTATGTCTGAAAGCCAACTATAAAGGACTTTGTAAATCACAATGGTTTCAATAAAATAAAATAAATTATCCTCCAGATGTGTCCTAACTTAGTGCTGAGTCAATATAGTTTTGCAGTTACA